>NC_034179.2:62693837-62848837 GCF_002021735.2 Oncorhynchus kisutch | reverse complement strand
GAAAACAACCAAAACACATGACTTGAAAACAAAATTCGGGCAACATGCCAAAGTGAACCTCCCTAGTCCCTAGCCTGGAAATCCAGAAGGATTTCAGTTCAGTTTCATGTTTGTTTCACTAGTCCAACAATGGTGAAACATGGAGGGATTCTGTCTGGGTTGAGGCTACCTTCCCGCTACCCGCACACGCTTGTAGATTTGAACAGATCAGCTGAAGTAATACGGTACAAGGTCCTCCCAGTCTATCAAAAGGCAAGGAGGTTGTTCACTGGCTATGGTTTAGGGACAAGGGGTCGATGTAATAATCAGCACTGCAGGCTAACATAACTTCATAACTTGGGGGCTGTAGTGGCTAGAGGTGTCCGATTACATTCCTCATGCGATTCTAAAACACACGACCATATACAGAAATAAAAAACCTGTGCCAAGTAAAGTGCACAAACTGTCAATGTGTGTTTAAACGTACCAGTTCTACAGTCTTCCGGTTTCTCTTCGAAAATCTCCTCTATTTCACTGGCTTCTGTGATTTCAACATCTTCACATTGCTATGTTGATTCTGAATGGTGGGGTGAGGGTTTGAATAATTGAACAGTCATTTTGACAACCTGCAGTTGTTTTTACTGAGTGTAATGCATCTGCGATGTACCGGATGTCCGTTTCTGGAAGCTGAAATGACTTCCATTTCAGAGAGGGTGCGAACCAATCCTTTATTGCGTTATTTGGGAGCCACCACACTGTTTGGTCTTCGATCCAGTACTCTGGATTAACACGTACTTCCTTCTCATTTGCCATCCACACTGCTCTGGCCCACGTCCTCTGAGATTAAAACCTGGGGAAATAGACATTATTAGTCAATATACTATAAGCCATAATTGCAAACCAAACTACTCCAATAGATCTGATCTTACTTGGCAAAGCTGTACAACAGGGGGGATCACTTTGCAGCCTATGTTAAGGCAGACACAGCCTTGCTGATGAGGTCCTCGGGAGAAACATTTGTTATTTAGCGCTTTGTGGATATTTGAGCTACTTGCGATGTGGACGTCTTTTGGAGGCACGTGGGGAAAATGAAGAAGTTGTCGGTTTGAGTATGGTGAATGACATCACAGGCCAGGTTGCCATCGTCTCTTATTTCTTAGACAAAAGTCACGTTTGTCCACGAAGAGGAAGCAACCACTTCACGTGCTAAACTAAACTGTATATACGATTGGATGTTCTTGGCGGTATGTTTCACTTGGCTTTATTAAGACAGTCACAGCATAGGCTTTTGCTGGCACGTTTAAGCCACTGCAGCTGGTTCTCAAACTCATAGCAATTAAGCTCAGCGAGTGAGCAGTTGGGGAATACAACATCTGCCAAGTGAGTGAGAACATGTACATTGTATACTGTAAGTGTATCAGCAGCTGTTTGGCATAATTCATGTAACCACTGAGCGCAGACGTCAGTTCAACGTCTAGGTTGGATTCACATTTGGCTGAGTTGTCAACAAATGTGAATTCAAGGTAGCATCAACAAAACAAATGTCACCATGTCATTGGATTTAGGGTAAAAGTTGGGCCAACAAAATGCACCTTACGTTGATTAATTTTTGCAAGTCTAATTAGTTTTCTATGTTGATTCAACCCCCTAGGTGACACAGGTCCATTTTAACGACCTTTGAAACTTGGTGACCTTTTTCAGGGCCTTTCTTCTCTCTGATGCCTTGACCCTTTCCCATGAGCTTGAGAACGTTGCCTTTAAAAGGTGCTTAGCTGAAAAGCATAATGGGATTTAATCCTGGACTTAGACCAGCCCACACTCAGTCAACAAACGCTTATGGCAAAGGATCACAATGGCTGTTGTTTACAGGCTACAGACTTGGGTAGAGCATGCGTGTTGCAACGGTCACCAAAGCTGTTCCCCTGAGTGACGACTAAGACTAAGTGTAAAATATTATATTTAGCAACCAATGGATCTCTTAGTTTAAATACAGATACATTACTTTCCCCTCTCTTGAGTAAAACAGGTCATAACATTAGTCAATTGATCTTACAAAGAATAGTGCCTTGTGACAGTGATGTACAGTATATGATCCTGGGTTTGGTCTTCAAGACAACTTTGTCATACAAAGTGGTGTAAAGTACTTTAAGTAAAAATACTTGAAAGTACTACTTATGTAATTTTTTGGAGTATTTGTACTTTACTTTACTATTTATGTTTTTGATAACTTTTACTACATTCCTAAAGAAAATATTGTACTTTCAAAGTACTCATTACATTTTGAATGCTTTGCAGGATGGGAAAATGGTCTAATTTACACACTTATCAAGAGAACATGTGGTCATCCCTACTGCCTCTGGCCTGGTGGACTCACTAAAGACAAATGTATATTTTGTAAATACTGTCTGAGTGTTGGAGTATGTCCCTGGCTATCCGGACATTTTAAAACAAGAACAATGGTGCCATCTTCTTTGCTTAATTACAATGTCATTTGCAAATTACATTTACTTTTGATACTTAACTATATTCAAAACCAAATACTTTTAGACTTTTACTCTAGTAGTATTTTACTGGCTGACTTTCACTTTTACTTGAGTAACGTTCTATACATTTATTGTCGTGGAATATTTCGGATTCAAAGGAGAGAGACTTTTAAGATTTCTTCAAAACAATCCAACTTTATTATCGATTAAGAATTGCAATCACAGAGCTGAACAGCGACCACCCATCGGTAATTGTTGAGAGCCCAATGAGCAGATTTGGGTTACAGCTCTTTATAGCAAAGTGCATCCTCCTGAATATTCATGACAAATAACAGATGTGTAGAATTATACACAGGTACATTGTGATATCAAGCAACAGACAGTAAGATTTACATTGCACCAGGTTTTTGTCTCGAGGTTATTGTTTATACAGACATACTAATGTAACATAGTCCAGTGTTCATCTGCGATGTGGGAGAAATAAACTGCAGGGAGGGGTACTTGGCCCTGGCAAACAGGCCAGCATTTCACACAGACACTATGCAGTCTAGGTTTTATCACCAAGGCATCGGAAATCAATTGCCAGCGTTAAGCATCAGAGGCTCCTCTCAGATGAACAGCCAGACTCTGAAAGTACTAATACAAGAATACATTCTAATATAAAGTCATGTGCATAACATAATGTTGTAATTTCCACCATATGATCTATAATTTTACTCAAGTATAACAATTGTGTACTTGTTCCACCACTGGTCATGCATGAGTATATGTTATGTTCAGCTGGTAGGATATTAACTGCTTGGTTACACATTAAAAGTTAGATAAATACATTCCTACTGTTATGCCACCAGTAAACCGATCCTGAAATATCTACAGTATTTGATAATGACCAATACAACATATGAAATGTGCTTAATTAACAGCATAGACAATCACACTGATGACACACACAAAGGATGGAAGTGACGCTTGAAAAACATTCTGTCCCTCAAATGGCGGTCAGGCAAAGAATGGTCTGTCAGGAATGTTTCTGTCCGGATAAACAAGTACTAACTGAAAGTTGAGGAAATTTTGCAGGGAAAATTGTTGAAGGAAGAATATTTATTTACTCTCTCTGTCCCCCCCCCCCCCCCCCCCCCCCCATCTCTTTCTGCCCAGGGGGAATCCTAATGGTTACCAAGGCAACATGACAAGTGACTTGGCATGGATCATCAGAGCTTGTCTCTTTGTGAGTTCTAGACTCTATATTGCCTCATCATTTCTCACCGACACTATTCAAGCTGTCACAGCACTGACAGGCTCACCTGCAGCTGGAGATACCAGTACCCATCTGGGTTTCGCTCACTTTATCATATAAAACAGTGGCCCATGAATCTTTGATACCCTGAATTGACTGGAAAAGGTTTAACCGCAGCCCTGAAACACACACAGCTCCTACTACTTACGTGCACGTTGTTTAGCTACATATGAATGAAACCAAGTTTGAATTCTATCTGATGTGGTTGTAGTGAAATTGCATATAATTCAATTAGGTATTGACTATTATTGAATGATTATTTAACCATGCACATTGCACTCTTCGGGTTATTAACAGATACATAGTGTACTCGACTGATTCCCTCCTTTCCTCTCCTCTGCTTTGATCCTCTACTCTCTCTCTCCTCGCCTCTCCTCAGCAGGTGTGCCTGTGGAGAGCCTGTCTGTGTAAGGCGAATGACTGCATGCATAACGAACTTCTAACAGAAATGGTAAATGATAGTCACTAGTTACTCATCACAATTCTTCTAACCTTTTGGTGCATTTTCATACTTAAAAAAAAAAGTTTAAAAAATACAAATGAACCTTTATTTAACCAGGCAAGTCAGTTAAAGAACAAATTCTTATTTTCAATGATGGCCTAGGAACAGTGGGTTAACTGACTTGTTCAGGGCCAGAATGAGAGATTTGTACCGATCTTGCGGTTACTAGTCCAACTCTCTAACCACTGCGCTACACTGCCAACCCATAATATGATGTTGAACCTTTAAGTAACTGGTTGCCTTTTTACCTTCAAGGTAGAACGTCTGCCAAAGGGCTATTTGTTCAGAGTGAACAAAAGTGAGGTATGGGTTCCATTCCATTTCTGTACATTCTATCTGTAAAGCCTGACTCCTAACTTGAAATCTGCAAGTGTAAATTGAACTTGAATCCATTGACATACATGCAAAATGTTATGAAACGGTCAATGTTATGCAAGCTTATCTCAAGCTATGTTTTGGCCGTAAAGGATTAGAAACTTAATTGCTGTCATTTCCACATGTTTATTACAGGAAACATTTGTTGCAAAAGCCCTTAGCAGGTTCTATGGGGAGAACTGTAAGAAGGACTTTGAATGCAAAGATTACACTGAAGACAAAACAAATTCTACTGTATGTTACTTACTGACCTGTCTGCATGGGAAGGTAGGTCTATGCCTCTGTGTGTGTGTGTGTGTGTGTGTGTGTGTGTGTGTGTGTGTGTGTGTGTGTGTGTGTGTGTGTGTGTGTGTGTGTGTGTGTGTGTGTGTGTGTGTGTGTGTGTGTGTGTGTGTGTGTGTGTGTGTGTGTGTGTGTGTGTGTGTGTGTGTGTGTGTGCGTGTGTGCGTGTGCACATGCATGTGCATTGGTTCTACTGTGTGTGTGTGTGTGTGTGTGTCTTCCTCCAGTACTGAGCCTCTTCTTCTTCCTCCCCCTGTATAACAGGAACCTGAGTGTGTCTCCAATGTCACATACAGTCTAGCTGACGTGGAGTTGGTCAGTTTGAAAGGCTTCAAGTGTCTGGTTGAAGATGCATTCAATCAGAAATATAATTTGTCACAAGAACAAGAGGACGGTAATGTTTAAAATACCTTTTGTTCCATGACCTCCAGTGCATAAAATCATAATATTACATGAAGTACATCGATAGTGCCTTCGGAAAGTATTCAAACCCCTTGATTTTTTCCACATTTTCTTACGTTAGAGCCTTTTTCTAAAATGGATTAAATCCTCAGAAATCTACACACAATACCCCATAATGACTAAGCGAAAACAGGTTTTGATTTTCTTTTGCAAATGTCTAAAAAATGTTAAAGAGAAATACCTTATTTACATCAGTGGTCAGATCCTTTGCTATGAGACTTGACATTGTTTCTACAACTTGATTGGAATCAACCTGTGGTAAATTCAATTGATTTGGAAAGGCACACACTTGTCTATATAAGGTCCCACAGTTGACAGTGCATGTCAGAGCAAAAACCAAGCTATGAGGTTGAAGGAATTGTCCGTAGAGCTCCGAGACAGGATTGGAGAAGGGTACCAAAACATTTCTGCAGCATTGAAGGTCCCCAAGAACACAGTGGCCTCCATCATTCTTAAATGGAAGAAGTTTTGAACCACCAAGACTCTTCCTAGAGCTGGCTGCCCGGCCAAACTGAGTAATCGGGGGAGAAGGGCCTTGGTCAGCGAGGTGACCAAGAACACAATGGAACCCAAAGACTCTCAGACCATGAGAAACAAGATTCTCTGGTCTGATGAAACCAAGATTGAAATCTTTGGCCTGAATGCCAAGCCTCACATCTGGAGGAAACCTGGCATCATCCCTACGCTGAAGCATGGTGGTGGCAGCATCATACTGTGGGGATGTTTTTCAGCGGCAGGGACTGGAACACTAGTCAGGATTGAGGCAAAGATTAACGGAGCAATGTACAGAGAGATCCTTGATGAAAACCTGCTCCAGAGCGCTCAGGACTGGGCGAAGGTTCACCTTCCAACAGGACAACGACCCTAAGCACACAGCCAAGACAATGCAGGAGTAGCTTCAGGACAAGTCTTTGAATGTCCTAGAGTGGCCCAGCCAGATCCCAGACTTGGACCCGATCGAACATCTCTGGAAAGACTTGAAGTTAGCTGTGCAGCGACGCTCCCCATCCAACCTGACAGAGCTTGAGAGGATCTGCAGAGAAGAATGGGAGAAACTCTCCAAATACAGGTGTGCCAAGCTTGTATCGTCATACCCAAGAAGACTCAAGGTGGTCATCGCTGCCCAATATGCATCTGAGTAAAGAGTCTGAATACTTATTTATGTTTTTTTATATATATATATATAAATTAGCAAACATTTCTAAAAACATGTTTTTGCTTTGTCGTTATGGGGTATTGTGTGTAGATTGATGAGGGGGAAAAAAACAATTTAATACATGTTAGAATAATGCTGTAACGTAACACAATGTGGAAAATGTCAAGGGGTCTGAATACTTTCCGAAGGCACTGTATGTTGTATATTATCAACGCATCTCCCTTCTTACTATATGCCCTGTGTTTTGTTTACAGAATGTGCTGATGTTTTTGGTAAGCATTTGTGTGTGCGTGTGTGTGTGTGTGAAATATTCTTATTAAAAAGAGGGATGTTTTTACCTTTCCTTCTCTGTGTGATGCAGATAGATGGCCAAAAGCAACTACACCGGTTAATGTGCGTGTGCTTGTGTCCATGCGTACGTATGCATGTGTGTGTGCCTTCTGTACATATGTGTGGGAAATATGCTTATTTACAATAACTAGTCGTTTTAACCCATTGTTCTTCATCTCTCTCTTTTCCTCTCTAGTTGATGCAGTGAGATGCCAAAAAGCAACTACACTTGGTAAGTGTGTGTGTGTGTGTGTGGTAGAACTTCATTTGGATTGTCCATCTATAGATGCTCTACAGACGATCAATAACATTTCAACTAAGCCTAGATGTAACCCTTACTCTAAAAAGCAGTTGCTTCTCAACCATCAGTGCCGAGCGATTCTTCGTTTTTTGGTACTTTTTACCCCCAATTTTGTGATATCCAATACAGTCTTGTGACATTGCTGCAACTCCCGTACGGACTCGGGGGAGGCGAAGGTCGAGAGCCATGCGTCTCTCTCCAAAACACGAACCTACCAAGCCACTTGACACACTGGTCGCTTAACCCGGAAGCCAACCCGCACCAACGTGTCGGAGGAAACACACCGTACAACTGGCAACCATGTCAGCGTGCATCTGCCCGGCCCGCCACAGGAGTCGCTAGAACACGAATGGACAAGGACATCCCGGCCGGCCAAACCCTCCCCTAACCCGAACGACAATGGGCCAATTGTGAACCTCCTCATGGGTCTCCCGGTCGCGTCCGGCTGCCACACAGCCTGGGATCGAACTAGGGTCTGCATTGACGCCGCTAGCACTGCGAAGCAGTGTCTTAGACTGCTGCGTCACTGGGGAGGCCCCGTGATTATGGCTTTTTGAGGTCAGTTTCAGTTCAATTATTTAAAAAAGAATCACGTTTTTTGGGGTTTCAATTTTATTTTTAGACATTAGATGCACATGCGTTATGTGGGTTAAATGCTGTAACAACACAGAATTAAAGTCCCATGATGGTAGTGACGACCCATTATTGCTTATCACTTATTATCCATAATTTATTCACATTACTTTAATAAAATATTTGATGTCTTTATTACTTCAATCCAAGTCATCATCTCATCTCTATAGAGCTGCTGCCTATGCTGTCTGATAAATATCACAATTTTAATAGTTCTTTAAAATTAATAAGGCAGGCTTTTATGATTGCTGAATACCAACTATCAACCACTTAGATCATGTATTTTCAGGTAGAGATATCTCGCAAAGCAACTGCTTTCTATCCCCCTCAGGGGCCAAACATTATCAAAGGACTGTATATTGTTAACCATCATGACATCCTCAGACTGTCACCTCGTTCTCTCTCTCTCTCTCTCTCTCTCTCTCTCTCTCTCTCTCTCTCTCTCTCTCTCAATGCAAGGGTCTTTATTGGCATGGGAAACATATGTTAACATTGCCAAAGCAAGTGAAGTAAATAATATACAAAAGTGAAATAAACAATAAAAATGAAAAGTAATCATGACACTCATAGAAGTTCCAGAAGAATAAAGACATTGCAAATGTCATATTATGTATATATACAGTGTTGTAACGATGTGCAAATGGTTAAATTACAAAATGGAAAATAAATAAGCAGAAGTATGGGTTGTATTTACTGGTTGCCCTTTTCTTGTGGCAACAGGTCATAAATCTTACTGCTGTGACGGCACACTGTGGTATTTCACCCAGTAGATATGGAAGTTTATCAACATCGGATTTGTTTTTGATTTCTTTGTGGGTCTTTGTAATCTGAGGGAAATATGTGTCTCTATTATGGTCCTACATTTGGCAGGAGGTTAGGATGTGCTGCTCAGTTTCCACCTCCATTTTGTGGGAAGTTTGCAAATAGCCTGTCTTCTCTTGAGAACAAGGTCTGCCTACGGCGGCCTTTCTCAAATAGCAAGGCTATGCTCACTGAGTCTGTACATAGTCAAAGCTTCCCTTAAGTTTGGGTCAGTCACAGTGGTCAGGTATTCTGCCACTGTGAACTCTCTGTTTATAGCCAAATAACATTCTTAGTTTGCTCTGTTTTTTTGTTGATTCTTTCCAATGTTTCAAGTAATTATCTTTTTGTTTTCTCGTGATTTGGTTGGGTCTAATTGTGTTGCAGTCCTGGGGCTCGTTTGGGTCTGTTTGTGTACAGAGCCCCAGGACCAGCTTTCTTAGGGGACTCTTCTCCAGGTTCATTTCTCTGTAGGTGATGGCTTTGTTACGGAAGGTTTGGGAATCCCTTCCTTTTAGGTGGTTGTAGAATTTAACGGCTCTTTTCTGGATTTTGATAATTAGCGGGTATCGGCCTAATTCTGCTCTGCGTGCATTATTTGGTGTATTACGTTGTACGAGGAGGATATTTTTGCAGAATTCTGCATGTAGAGTCTCAATTTAGTGTTTGTCCTGTTTTGTGAATTCTTGGTTGCTGAGCGGACCCCAGACCTCACAACCATGAAGGGCAATGGGTTCTATAACTGATTCAAGCATTTTTTCAGTCAGATCCTAATTGGTATGTCAAATTTTATGTTCCTTTTGATGGCATGGAAGGCCCTTCTTGCCTTGTCTCTCAGATTGTTCACAGCGTTGTGGAAGTTACCTGTGGGGCTGATGTTTAGGCCACGGTATGTATAGTTTTTTGTGTGTTCTAGGGCGGTGTCTATATGGAATTTGTATTTTTGGTCCTGGCGACTGGACCTTTTTTGGAACCCCATTATTTTGGTCTTACTGGGATTTACTGTCAGGGCCCAGGTCTGGCAGAATCTGTACAGAAGAACTAGGTGCTGCTTTAGGCGCTCCTTGTTGGTGACAGAATCACCAGATCATCAGCAAACAGTAGACATTTGACTTCAGATTTACTGTCAGGGCCCAGGTCTGGCAGAATCTGTACAGAAGAACTAGGTGCTGCTTTAGGCGCTCCTTGTTGGTGACAGAATCACCAGATCATCAGCAAACAGTAGACATTTGACTTCAGATTCTAGTAGGGTGCTGCAGACTGTTCTGTGCCATCGCCAATTCGTTGATATATACAGTGGGGAGAACAAGTATTTGATACACTGCCGATTTTACAAGTTTTCCTACTTACAAAGCATGTAGAGTTCTGTAATTTTTATCATAGGTACACTTCAACTGTGAGAGACGGAATCTAAAACAAACATCCAGAAAATCACATTGTATGATTTTTAAGTAATTCATTTGCATTTTATTGCATGACATAAGTATGTGATACATCAGAAAAGCAGAACTTAATTATTTGGTACAGAAACCTTTTGTTTGCAATTACAGAGATCATACTTTTCCTGTCGTTCTTGACCAGGTTTGCACACACTGCTGCAGGGATTTTGGCCCACTCCTCCATACAGACCTTTTTCAGATCCTTCAGGTTTCGGGGCTGTCGCTGGGCAATACAGACTTTCAGCTCCCTCCAAAGATTTTCTATTGGGTTCAGGTCTAGAGACTGGTTAGGCCACTCCAGGATCTTGAGATGCTTCTTACGGAGCCCCTCCTTAGTTGCCCTGGCTGTGTGTTTCGGGTCGTTGTCATGCTGGAAGACCCAGCCACAACCCATCTTCAATGCTCTTACTGAGGGAAGGAGGTTGTTGGCCAAGATCTCGCGATACATGGCCCCATCCATCCTCCCCTCAATACGGTACAGTCGTCCTGTCCCCTTTGCAGAAAAGCATCCCCCAAAGAATGATGTTTCCATCTCCATGCTTCACGGTTGGGATGGTGTTCTTGGGGTTGTACTCATCCTTCTTCTTCCTCCAAACACGGCGAGTGGAGTTAAGACCAAAAAGCTCTATTTTTGTCTCATCAGACCACATGACCTTATACCATTCCTCCTCTGGATCATCCAGATGGTCATTGGCAAACTTCAGACGGGCCTGGACATGCGATGGCTTGAGCAGGGGGACCTTGCGTGTGCTGCAGGATTTTATTCCATGACGGCGTAGTGTGTTACTAATGGTTTTCTTTGAGACTGTGGTCCCAGCTCTCTTCAGGTCATTGTCCAGATCCTGCCGTGTAGTTCTGGGCTGATCCCTCACCTTCCTCATGATCATTGATGCCCCACGAGGTGAGATCTTGCATGGAGCCCCAGACCGAGGGTGATTGACCGTCATCTTGAGCTTCTTCCATTTTTTTATAATTGCGCCAACAGTTGTTGCCTTCTCACCAAGCTGCTTGCCTATTGTTCTGTAGCCCATCCCAGACTTGTGCAGGTCTACAATTTTACCCCTGATGTCCTTACACAGCTCTCTGGTCTTGGCCATTGTGGAGAGGTTGGAGTCTGTTTGATTGAGTGTGTGGACAGGTGTCTTTTATACAGGTAACAAGTTCAAACAGGTGCAGTTAATACAGGTAAGGAGTGGAGAACAGGAGGGCTTCTTAAAGAAAAACTAACAGGTCTGTGAGAGCCAGAATTCTTACTGGTTGGTAGGTGATCAAATACTTATGCCATGCAATAAAATGCTAATTAATTACTTAAAAATCATACAATGTGATTTTCTGTATTTTTGTTTTAGATTCCGTCTCTCACAGTTGAAGTGTACCTATGATAAAAATTACAGACCTCTACATGCTTTGTAAGTAGGAAAACCTGCAAAATCGGCACTGTATCAATTG
The DNA here is from genome assembly GCF_002021735.2 of Oncorhynchus kisutch. Taxonomy (NCBI): domain Eukaryota; kingdom Metazoa; phylum Chordata; class Actinopteri; order Salmoniformes; family Salmonidae; genus Oncorhynchus; species Oncorhynchus kisutch. Next base: position 62,837,348 of record NC_034179.2, on the reverse strand, counting down.
CTTGTTCTCCCCACTGTATGTTGAAGAGGGTGGGGCTTAAGCTGCATCCCTGTCTCACCCCACGGCCCTGTGGGAAGAAATGCGTGTGTTTTTTGCCTATTTTAACCGCACACTTGTTGTTTGTGTATATGGCTTTTATAATGTTGTATGTTTTTCCCCCAACACCACTTTCCATCAATTTGTTTTGCAGACCCTCATGCCAAATTGAGTCAAAGGCTTTTTTGAAATCAACAAAGCATGAGAAGACTTTGCCTTTGTTTTGGTTTGTTTGTTTGTCAACTAGGGTGTGCAGGGTGAAAACGTGGTCTGTCGTACAATAATTTGGTAAAAAGCCAATTTCACATTTGCCTAGTACATTGTTTCACTGAGGAAATGTACGAGTCTGCTGTTAATGATAATGCAGAGGATCTTCCCAAGGTTGCTGTTGACACATATCCCAAGGTAGTTATTAGGGTCAAATTTGTCTCCAATTTTGTGGATTGGGGTGATCAGTCCTTGGTTCCAAATATTGGGGAAGATGCCAGAGCTAAGGATGATGTTAAAGTTTTAGTATAGCCAATTGGAATTTGTGGTCTGTATATTGTATAATTTCATTGAGGATACCATCAACAACACAGGCCTTTTTGGGTTGGAGGGTTTTTTATTTTGTCCTGTAGTTCATTCAAGGTAATTGGAGAATCCAGTGGGTTCTGGAGTTCTTTAATAGTTGATTCTAAGATTTGTATTTGATCATGTACAGTTGAAGTCAGAAGTTTACATACACTTAGGTTGGAGTCATTAAAACTCGTTTTTCAACCACTCCATAAATTAACAAACTATAGTTTTGGCATGTCGATTAGGACATCTACTTTGTGCATGACCCAAGTAATTTTCCAACAATTGTTTACAGACAGATTATTTCACTTATAATTCACTGTATCACAATTCCAGTGGGTCAGAAGTTTACATGCACTAAGTTGACTGTGACTTTAAACAGCTTGGAAAATTCCAGAAAATTTAAAAGATTTGAGTCCATTTGAGGTGTACCTGTAGATGTATTTAAAGGCCTACCTTCAACGCAGTGCCTCTTTGCTTGACATCATGTGAAAATAAAAATAAATCAGCCAAGAAGAATTGTAGACCTCCACAAGTCTGGTTCCAAATGCCTGAAGGTACCACATTCATCTGTACAAACAATAGTACACAAGTATAAACACCATGGGACCACGCAGCCGTCATACTGCTCAGGAAGGAGACGCGTTCTGTCTCCTAGAGATGAACGTACTTTGGTGCGAAAAGTGCAAATCAATCCCAGAACAACAGCAAAGGACCTTGTGAAGATGCTGAAAGAAACAGGTACAAAAGTATCTATATCCACAGTTAAACGAGTCCTATATCGACATAACCTGAAAGGCCGCTCAGCAAGGAAGAAGCAACTGCTCCAAATCTGCCATTAAAAAAAGCCAGACTACAGTTTGCAACTGCACCTGGGGACAAAGATCGTACTTTTTGGAGAAATGTCCTCTAGTCTGATGAAACAAAAATAGAACTGTTTGGCCATGATGACCATATGTTTGGAAGATAAAGGGGGAGGCTTGCAAGCCGAAGAGAACCATCCCAACCGTGAAGCATGGGGGTGGCAGCATCATGTTGTGGGGGTTCTTTGCTGCAGACAATTATGTGGATATATTGAAGCAAAAACTCAAGACATCAGTCAGGAAGTTAAAGCTTGGTCGCAAATGGGTCTTCCAAATGGAAAATGACCCCAAGCATACTTCCAAAGTTGACAACTAAGTCAAGGTATTGGAGTGGCCATCACAAAGCCTTGACCTCGTTCCCATTGAAAATTTGTGGGCAGAACTGAAAAAGCGTGTGCGAGCATGGAGGCCTACATACCTGACCCAGTTACACCAGCTCTGTCAAGAGGAATGGGCCAAAATTAACTTATTGTGGGAAGGTTGTGGAAGGCTACATGAAGCGTTTGACCCAAGTTAAACAATTGAAAGTCAATGCTACCAAATACTAATTGAGTGTATGTAAACTTCTGACCCAATGGGAATGTGATGAATGAAATAAAAGCTGAAATAAATCATTCTCTCTACTATTATTCTGACATTTCACATTCTTAAAATAAAGTGGTGATCCTAACTGAAATAAGACTACATTTTTACTAGGATTAAATGTCAGGAATTGTGAAACTGAGTTTAAATGTATTTGGCTAAGGTGTATGTAAACATCCGACTTCAACTGTTTCTGTTTTTGCTGTTTGTTCTTTGTTATAGAGCCAAAAATATTGGAGAAGTGGTTTACCCTTGGAGATGTCTCCATTTTGGAAAGATAATTATTTGTGTTTGTTTAGTGTTTTCCAGAAGTGGTTAGTCTATGGATTCTTCAATTACATTGAGCTGATTTCTGATGTGCTGTTCCTTCTTTTTCTGTAGCATATTTCTGTATTGTTTCAGTGATTCACCATAGTAAAGGCGTAGACTCAGGTTTCTATGTTTTTGGTTGGACAAGTTTCTTAGTTTCATTCTTAGGATTTTGCCTTCTTCATCAAACCGCGTGTCATTGTTGTTCATTTTCTTCTGAATTTCTGTTTGAATTTTTTTGATTTGATAGGGACGCTGAGAGGTCAAATATACTCTTTAGGTTTTCTACTGCCATGTTTACACCTTCACTATTACAGTGAAACATTTTGTCCAGGAAATTGTCTAGAAGGGATTGAATTTGTTGTTGCCCAATTGTTTTTTGGTAGATTTCCACACTACTTTCCTTCCATCTATAGCATTTGTTAATATTATTCAGCTCCTTTGGCTTTGATTCCTCATGATTGAGCAAAGCTCTGTTCAAGTAGAGTGTGATTTTGCTGTGATCTGATAAGTGTGTTAGTGGACTGACTGTGAACGCTCTGAGAGACTCTGGGTTGAGGTCAGTGATAAAGTCGTCTACAGTACTACTGCCAAGAGATGAGCTATATGTGCACCTACCATAGGAGTCCCCTCGAAGCCTACCATTGACTATGTACATACCCAGCGTGCGACAGAGCTGCAGGAGTTGTGACCCGTTTTCTGTTGTTGCTTATGTTGTCATAGTTATGCCTAGGGGGGCATGTGGGGGAGAGAATGCTGTCCCCTCCAGGTAGGTGTTTGTCCCCCTGTGTGCTGAGGGTGTTAGTTTATTGTCCAGTTCTGGCATTTAGGTTGCCACAGACTAGTGCATGTCCCTGGGCCTGGAAATTGTTGATCTCCCCTCTAGGATGGAGAAGCTGTCATTGGTAAAGTATAGGGATTCTACTGGGGGGATATTGGTAGCACACATGACACATTTTCTCTGTTGAGATCATTTCCTTATTAATTTCTAGCCAGATGTAAAATGTTCCCGATTTGACTCATTTAATAGAGTGGGTTAGGTCTGCTCTATACCAAATTAGCATACCCCCTGAGTCTCTTCCCTGTTTCACACCTGGTTGTTTGGTGGATTGGACAACCAGCTCTCTGTAACCTGGAGGGCAACCAGTGGGTCCATCTCCTTTTTACCATGTGTCTTATAAGATGACAATGTCTGTATTTCTGAGTCTGAGTTCCTGCTCTTTAGGCCAAAGGCAGATGACCTCAGACCTTGTATATTCCAGGATGAGATGGTAAAATCTTTGTGTTCCATAGTGTCTAGTGTTGTTTTTGTGTGGTTTAGGCCTGGACCATCACAGTAGCGGTGAGCAGAGCATGTTGAGCATCTGATACATACCTCTAAGGTCACATGATGGGGCTTGCGTGGGTGTAATAGTGGGGGTTGGGCCTGTTGCTCTGATCACGGCCTGGGCATATGTCCTGCTGTCATGTTGAGGTCCGTGCCGCAGGAGAGGGGGGCATCGTGTGGGCAGAAGGGTTATAGGTCTGATATGGGGGGGCCTATATAGGATGTGGTCTTAGCTGGTTGGGGTGTGGCTGGTGATGCTGTGGTCTGGGTGTAGGTCCTCTTGGCGTGGGTTCTCTCGATGCAGGTCCTTCAGGAGGGGGTCTTGCAGGTCTGGGAGGGTGTCTCGCTGGTCTCAGCGGGGTGTCCATTGCTCTGTTCTCTCTGTCTGCCTTCTCTCTCTTTCTGCCTGCTCTCTATGTCTCTCTCTCTCTGTCTCGCTCTCTTGCTTTCTCTCTTTCTCGCTCTCTCGCTCTCTCTCTGGTTAGTTACATTATTCTCTTGGCTGGGCTGGGAATTCTTCACTGCTTCCATGGCCAGAGGGCCCGCCACTATGTGTGTGTACTGTCATTGTGTATGTGTATGGAATCTATGCACATTGGGGTGTGTGTGACGACCAGGGGCCAAACATTATCAAAGGATTGTATTGTTAACCATCATGACATCCTCATCCTGTCACCCTCTCGCTCTCTGCATGGGAAACATATGTTAACATTACCAAAGCAAGTGAAGTAGATAATATACAAAAGTGAAATAAACCTTAAGAATGAACAGTAAACATTACACACAGAAGTTCCAAAAGAATAAAGACATTACAAATGTCATATTATGTATATATACAGCGTTGTAACGATATGCAAATGGTTGAAGTACAAAAGGGGGAAAAAATAAACATAAATATGGGTTGTATTTACAATGGTGTTTGTTCTTCACTGGTTGACCTTTTCTTGTGGCAATAGGTCACACATCTTGCTGCTGTGACGGCAAACTGTGGTATTTCACCCAGTAGATTTGAGAGTTTATCAACATCGGGTTTCGAATTCTTTGTGAACCTGTGTAATCTGAGGGAGTTATGTGTCTCTATTATGGTCCTACATTAGGCAGGAGGTTAGGAAGTGCAGCTCAGTTACCACCTCAATTTGTTGCGCAGTTTACAAATAGCCTGTCTACTCTTGAGAGCCAGGTCTATCTACAGCGGCCTTTCTCAATAGCAAGGCTATGCTCACTGTGTCTCTCACTCTGTCTGCCTGCGCTCTCTGTCTGCCTGCTATCTCTTTCTCTCTCTGTCTGCCTGCTCTCTTTCTGTCTGTCTGTCTTCCTGCTGTCTCTCTCGCTCTCACTCTCTCTCTCTCTTTGCTCTCTCTCTGTCTCGCTCTCTCTCTGGTTAGTTACAGTATTCTCTTGGCTGGGCTGGGAATTCTTCACTGTTTTCATGGCCAGAGGGCCCGCCACTATGTGTGTGTACTGTCATTGTGTGTGTGTATGGAAGCAATGGGTGGGAATCTGTGGACATTGGGGTGTGTGTGACGTCCAGGGGCCAAACATTATCAAAGAACTGTAATGTTAACCATCATGCCATCCTCATCCTGTCACATACATCGCTCTCTCTCTGGTTAGTTACAGTATTCTCTTGGCTGGGCTGGGAATTCTTCACTGCTTCTGTGGCCAGAGGGCCCGCCACTATGTGTGTGTACTGTCATTGTGTGTGTGTGTGTGTGTGTGTGTGTGTGTGTGTGTGTGTGTGTGTGTGTGTGTGTGTGTGTGTGTGTGTGTGTGTGTGTGTGTGTGTGTGTGTGTGTGTGTGTGTGTGTGTGTGTGTGTGTAAGCAATGGGTATGGAATCTGAGGACATTGGGGTGTGTGTGCGTGGAGGTCAATTTTTTTGATATTTCCTGCTAAGTCTGATCTCAGTCTCCAAGGAAATAATGTCACTGAACCAGAATATAAACGCAACATGCCAAGTGTTGGTCCCATGTTTCATGAGCTGAAATAAAATGTGCAGTTTTGTCGTACAACACAATGCCAAAGATGTCAAGTTTTGAGGGAGCGTGCAGTTGGCCTGCTGACTCCACCAGAGCTTTTGCCAGAGAATTGAATGTCCATTTCTCTACCATAAGTCGCTTCCAATGTCATTTCAGAGAATTTGACAGTATGTCCAACCGGCTTCACAACCGCAGACACGTGTATGGCATTGTGTGGGGTTATGGTATAGGCAGGCATTAGCTATGGACAATGAACACAATTGCATTTTATGGCAATTGGCAATTAGAATGCATAGACATACCATGGCGACCAGTTGTGAAATCTATAGATCAGGGCTTAACAAATTTATTTCAATTGGCTGATATCCTCGTTTGAACTGTAACTCATTAAAGTCAATGAAAATTGTTGCATGTTGCGTTTATGTTTTTATTTCAGTATACAAACCTTTTTCTTTACATCTTTTTAGATACAAAAACTCCAACAATATATACAACCACGTTACCCACCATAAATTACAGTAAGCATCTCTATTTTGTCATACAATGATGTACCTTTTTTTATTAAAAATCTGAATTAATAATGTTGATAAAAAAATTTTTTGGATGAAAGTCAATCTTTTTTCGGACATTTGTTTTAGAAACATCGATCCCGCCCAAAACGTCATCATCAACAACACCACCACCATCATCATTAACATTGTCAACGATATCAAACAGCAACATGGGTAGGACACTTTGCAATGTTTGCTTAATCCTTTAATGATTATTAGAGCTCAGTTAGTGTGAAGAATGTCTGACCTTGTGCCAGCCAAGTTAAAACCTCCGCTTACTACTTCTCAGATTTTGAATCCAAATGAATAATCTGGTGCATTATGACATGATATTATCGCTTTCCTTTCTTTCTAGAGTCACAAGAGCAGCGATTACAAAGTAAGTGTTTTAGCCTTGTTTATAGATATGTAACATTACCAAAAGTATGTGGACCCCCCCCCCCCCTGCTGCTATGGAACATTGCTGCGGGGACATGCTTCCAGTCAGCCACATACTTTTGTATATATAGTGTAGATCTAATGAGAGATACTGTAGATAGATACATACTAAGGTACTATAGATAGATACTAAGATTCTGTAGATAGATACTGTGTTGTGAACTTGAGTGAGGACCCAAAAGCGGTTTAACAAAAACAGAGTCCTTTAATGTAAAAACACAGGGAAGACATAGATCCTCTTCAGATGTAGAAAATGGCAAAATAGACAACCCTCAGAGAGGGCGACAAATGAAACAGAAAGTCCTTCTGATATTTACAAAAGAGTCCCCTTCTTAGCAGCAGAGGAGAATAGCTGGGTTGCGGCGACAGACTGCTGGTCTCTCTGGGTAGGCGCGGGTCGTAGCGGACAGAGGTACCTGATCACACGTAGCATCAGAAGAACAGGCAGATTCCGACAGGATGGGACAAGGGTGAAGCAAACAAGACGATAGTTTGGTTCTGGCATGAGAAACTCAAACGAGAATCTGACAAAGAAAGAAGCAGGAACAGAGAGAGAAATAGAGACCTAATCAGAGGGAAAAAGGGAACAGGTGGGAAAAGAGTGAACGAGGTAGTTAGAGAAGATGAGGAACAGCTGGGGGAAGGAGAGGAAGAGAAGGTAACCAAATACAACCAGCAGAGGGAAACGGAGTGAAGAGAAAGAACAGGAACAAGACATAATATGACAATACATGACATACTGTAGATATATACTAAGATACTATAGATAGACACTGTAAATATATACTGTAGATGGATAGATACTGTAGATAGATACTAAGATACTATAGATAGATACTAAGATACTATAGATAGATACTGTAGATGGATACTAAGATACTGTAGATAGATACTAAGATACTATAGGTAGATACTGTAGATACTAAGATACTATAGATATATACTGTAGATATATACTAAGATACTGTAGATAGATACTGTAGATATATACTGTAGATAGATACTAAGAAACTGTATATAGATACTAAGATACTATAGATAGATACTAAGATACTATAGATAGATACTGTAGATGGATACTAAGATACTGTAGATATATACTGTAGATAGATACTAAGAAACGGTAGATAGATACTAAGATACTATAGATAGATACTAAGATACTATAGATAGATACTGTAGATGGATACTAAGATACTGTAGATAGATACTGTAGATGGATACTAAGATACTGTAGATAGATACTGAGGTACTGTAGATAGATACTGAGGTACTATAGATAGATACTAAGATACTATAGATAGATACTAAAATACTGTAGATAGATACTAAGATACTGTAGATAGATACTGTAGATATATACTAAGGTACTATAGATAGATACTGTAGATAGATACTAAGATTCTGTAGATATATACTATATATAGATACTAAGATACTATAGACAGATACTGTAGATAGATACTAAGATACTGTAGATAGATACTGTAGATAAATACTAAGATACTATAGATAGATACTGTAGATAGATACTAAGATACTATAGATAGTTACTGTAGATAGATACTAAGATACTATAGATAGATACTGTAGATAGAAACTAAGATACTGTAGATGGATAATGTAGATGGATACTAAGATACTGTAGATAGATACTAAGATACTATAGGTAGATACTGTAGATACTATAGATATATACTGTAGATATATACTAAGATACTATAGATAGATACTAAGATACTGTAGATAGATACTGTAGATATATACTGTAGATAGATACTAAGATACTGAAGATAGATACTAAGATACTAGAGATAGATACTGTAGATAGAAACTCAGATACTATAGATGGATACTAAGATACTGTAGATAGATACTAAGATACTATAGATAGCTATTGTAGATAGATACTAAGATACTATAGATAGATACTAAGATACTGTAGATAGATACTGTAGATAGATACTAAGATACTGTAGATAGATACTAAGATACTATAGATAGATATTGTAGATAGATACTAAGATACTGTAGATGGATACTGGAGACGGATACTAAGGTACAGTAGATAGATACTGTCGATAGATACTAAGGTACAGTAGATAGATACTGTTGATAGATACTAAGATACTGTTGATAGATACTGTAGATGGATACTAAGGTACAGTAGATAGATACTGTTGATAGATACTAAGATACTGTAGATAGATACTGTAGACAGATACTAAGGTACATTAGATAGATACTGTAGAATGATACTAAGGTACAGTAGATAGATATTGTAGATAGATACTAAGATACTCTAGATAGATACTAAGGTACTGTAGATAGATACTGTAGATGGATACTAAGATACTGTAGATAGATACTAAGATACTGTAGGTACTGTGCATTCGGAAAGTATTCAGATCCTTTACTCAGTACTTTGTTGAAGCACTTTTGTCAGAGATTACAGCCTTGAGTCTTCTTGGGTATAACGCTACAAGCTTGGCCCCCCCGTATTTGGGGAGTTTCTCCCATTCTTCTCTGCAGATCCTCTCAAGCTCTGTCAGGTTGGATGGGGAGCGTCGCTACACAGTTATTTTCAGGTCTCTCCGGTGATGTTTGAACAGGTTCAGGTCCTTCACCCCCCAGTCTGAGGTCCTGAGCACCTGGAGCAGGTTTTCATCAAGGAGCTCTTTGTGCTCTGCTCCGTTCATCTTTCCCTCGATCCTGACTAGTCCCCCAGTCCCTATCGCTGAAAACCATCCCCGCAGCATGATGCTGTGGGGATGTTGCCAGGTTTCCTCCAGATGTGGCGCATTCAGGCCAAAGATTTCAATCTTAGTTTCAGCAAACCAGAGAATCTTGTTTCTCATGGTCTGAGAGTGTTTAGGTGCCTTTTGGCAAACTCCAAGCAGGCTGTCATGTGTCATTAGCTGAGGAGTGGCTTCCATCTGGCCACTGCCATATAGGCCTGATTGGTGGAGTGCTGCAGAGATGGTTGTCCATCTGGAAGGTTCTCCTATCTCCACAGAGGAACCCTGGAGCTCTGTCAGAGTGACCATCGGGTTCTTGGGTTCACCCCCGATTGCTCATTTTGGCCAAGCGGCCAGCTCTAGGAAGAGTCTTGGTGTTTCCAAACTTCTTCCGTTTAAGAATGATGGAGGCAACTGTGTTCTTGGGCACCTTCAATGATGCAGAAATGTTTCGGTACCCTTCCCCAGATCTGTGCCTCGACACAATCCTGTTTCGGAGCTCTATGGGCAATTTCTTTGACCTCATGGCTGGGTTTTTGCTCTGACATGCACTGTCAACTGTGGGACCTTATATAGACAGGTGTGTGCCTTTCCAAATTATGTCCAATTAATTTAATTTACCGCAGGTGGACTCCAATCAAGTTGTATAAACATCTTAAGGATGATCAATGGAAACAGGATGCACCGGAGCTCAAATACGAGTCTCATAGCAAAGGGTCTGAATACTTTCCGAATGCACTGTACATACTAAGATACTATAAATAGATAGATACTGTATACTCATCTCTCTCCTCTGTGCTCTCTCCTAGGGAAGGTCATATCAGTCAGTACATTGTTAGCTATCTCTCTGATAGCTAATATCCTCCTTTTGGGTGTTGTCATCTTGCGGACCCGGGGGAGACACCAGCATGAGGGCGTGGTGAGTGTGGTGTGTGTGTGTGCGCGCGTGCATGAGTGTGTGCTTTCTGTGGCTAAAGTGCTTCTTGTATTTTTCAGTCTCTTGCCATGCCTGAACTGACAGTATTGAACGCAGTAGAGGTAAATCATCTGATGCAGGTAATGTTCTCAGAATGCTACAGATCGATTACTTAGAGCACTCTTCAATCGAACCCAAGAGCGTTTGGATTTGCATGTAGTCAACAAAGTCTCTCTCTGTCTCTCTGTCACTCTCTCTCAGAACGACAACGGAGATGCTCTGCAGCACTGACCCCGTTCAGTGGAATAATCCAGCTCTCTTCCATCTGCCACCATTTGCCCCTCGCTTTCAATGGACAAATATATATCCTGAGCCAAAGAAAAGGAGCCAACAGTCCTGCCTGCCTCTCTCTCTCTCTCTCTCGCTCTCTCTCACACACACGCTTCACAATTCCAGGGCTGAGGCCACAACTCTTCTCCTGCCACTGGGATTCTGGAGTTACTATTGCAGACATTAATAAAATCTCCCCTCCGTGTGTTTTAATGAGGAGAATGGGAGAATTAATAAATGTCCGTCTGTCAAGAGTCTCTAAAGAACAAGACATGGATTAAGGGAACACGGTGGTCTTGAATGTCACCCCCTGCCTTCAGCTGTCCGTTCAGCCCAAAGATAATATGTTGATGTGAATGGGAAGAAAACAGTGAGATGAACAACAAGATGAACCCTTTAGGGACGTACATTATAACTAAGATGGTCCGATATTGAGTATTATTGTACTTTGCTGAAGTACAATACTTTACGAACAAAGCCTGCATCCATTTCTGACTGTGTTTGGATGATGTGGCTGTGTTACTTGATGAAAGGCGATTTTATGACGCATAGGGAAAGAGAAATATCAAAGGAGTAAATCAGTGAAGAAAAAAAGATGAAATAAATAAAGTGAAGACCATTTTATGTACAAAGTGTGTATATATTTAGAGTACCAGTCAAATTTTGGACACACCTACTAATAAATTTTTTTTTTTAAAAAATTACATTGTAGAATAATAGTGAAGACATCAACACTATGAAACAACACATATGGAATCATGTAGTACCCAAAGAAGTGTTAACCAAATCAAAATATGTTCTGTATTTGAGATTCTTCAAAGTAGCCACCCTTTGCCTTGATGACAGCTTTGTACAGTCTTGGCATTCTCTCAACCAGCTCCATGAGGAATGCTTTTCCAACCGTCTTGAAGGAGATCTCACATATGCTGAGCACTTGTTGGCTGCTTTTCCTTCACTCTGCGGTCCAACTCATCCCAAACCATCTCAATTGGGTTGAGGTTGGTGATTGTGGAGGCTAGGTCATCTGATGCAATACACCATCACTCTCCTTGGTCAATATCCCTTACCCCACCTGGAAGTGTGTTGGGTCATTGTCCTGTTGAAAAACAAATGATAGTCCCACTAAGAGCAAACCAGATGGGATGGCATATCGCTGCAGAATGCTGTGGTAGCCATGCTGGTTAACGGTGCCTTGAATTTTAAATAAATCGCAGGCAGTGTCACCAGCAAAGCACCATCACACCACCTCCTCCATGCTTCGCGGTGGGAATCACACATGCGGAGATCATCCGTTCACCTACTCTGTGTCTCACAAAGACACGGCGGTTGGAACCAAAAATGTCAAATTTGGACTCATCAGACCAAAGGACCGATTACCACCAGCATATTGTCCATTGTTCATGTTTCTTGGCACAAGCAAGTCTCTTCTTATTATTTGTGTCCTTTAGTAGGTGTTTCTTTGCAGCAATTAGACCATGAAGGCCTGATTCACGCAGTCTCCTCTGAACAGTTGAAGTTGAGATATGTCTGTTACTTGAACTCTGTGAAGCATTTTTTTGTGGGCTGCAATCTGAGGTGCAGTTAACTCTAACTTATCCTCTGCAGCAGAGGTAACTCTGGGTCTTCCTTTCCTGTGGCGGTCCTTGTGAGAGCCAGTTTCATCATAGTGCTGATGGTTTTTGCGACTGCACTTGAAGAAACTTTAAAAGTTCTTGAAATGTTCCGGATTGACTGACCTTCATGTCTTTTCTCTTTGCTTATTTGAGCAATTTATTTACCAAATAGGGCTATCATCTGTATACCACCCCTACCTTGTCACAACACAACTGCTTGTCTCAAACATGCTAAGAAGGAAAGAAGTTCCACAAATGAACTTTTAACAAGGCACACCTTTTCATTGAAATGCATTCCAGGTAACTACCTCATGTAGCTGGTTGTGAGAGAATGTCAAGAGTGTGCAAAGCTGTAATTAAGGCCAAGGGTGGCTACTTTGAAGAATCTCAAATATAAAATGCTTTTTGAATTTGTTTAACACTTTTTTGGTTACTTCATTTATTCCATATGTGTTATTTCATAGTTTTGATGTCTTCACGATTATTCTACAATGTAGAAAATAGTAAAAATAAAGGAAAACCCTTGAATGACTATGTGTGTCCAAACTTTTGACTGGTACTGTAAAAACACTACCGTTTAAACGTTTGGGGTCACTTAGAAATGTCCTTATTTTCCATGAAAACATACATGAAATGAGTTGCAAAATGAATAGTAAATATAGTCAAGATGTTGACAAGGTTATAAATAATGATGTTTCGTTGAAATAATAATTGTGTTCTTTGCTTTCATCAAAGAATCCTCCATTTGCAGCAATTACAGCCTTGCAGACCTTTGGCATTCTAGTTGTCAATTTGTTGAGGTAATCTGAAGAGATTTCACCCCGTGCTTCCTGAAGCAACTCCCACAAGTTGGACTGGTTGATGGTCACTTCTTACATACGGTCAAGCTGCTCTCACAACAGCTCAATAGGGTTGATATCCGGTGACTGTGCTTTGAGTCATTGAAATTGGCTCCAACTAAGCGCCGTCCACAGGGTATGGCATGGCGTTGCAAAATGGAGTGATAGATTTACTTCTTCAAGAACCCTTTTCCCCTTTACAAAACACCTACTTTACCACCACCAAAGCACCCCCAGACCATCACATTGCCTCCACCATGCTTGACAGATGGCGTCAAGCACTCCTCCAGCATCTTTTAAAAAATTCTGCGTCTCACAAATGTTCTTCTTTGTGATCCGAACACCTCATACTTAGATTCGTCTGTCCATAATACTTTTTTTCAATCTTACCTTGTCCAGTGTCTGTGTTATTTTGCCCATCTTAATCTTTTATTTTTATTGGCCAGTCTGAGATATGGCTTTTTCTTTGCAACTCTCCCTAGAAGGCCAGCATCCCGGAGTCGCCTTTTCACTGTTGACGTTGAGACTAGTGTTTTGCAGGTAATATTTAATGAAGCAGTTGAGGACTTGGGAGGCGTCTGTTTCTCAAACTAGACACTCTAATGTACTTGTCCTCTTGCTCAGTTGTGCACCGGGGCCTCCCACTCCTCTTTCTATTCTGGTTAGAGACAGTTAGGCTGTTCTGTGAAGGGGAGTAGTACACAGCGTTACATGAGATCTTCAGTTTCTTGGCAATTTCTCATGGAATTGGAATAGCCTTAATTTCGCAGAACAAGAGTAGACTGATGACTTTCAGAAGAAAGTTCTTTGTTTCTGCCCATTTTTAGCCCGTAATCAAACCCACAAATGCTGATGCTCCAGATACTCAACTAGCCTAAAGGCCAGTTTTATTGCTTCTTATATCAGAAAAAACAGTTTTCAGCTTGTGCCAACATAATTGCAAATGGGTTTTCTAATGATCAATTATCCTTTTAAAATGATAAACTTGGATTAGCTAACACAACGTGCCATTTGAACATGGTTGCTGATAATGGACCTCTATACGCTTATGTATATATTCGATTAAAAATCAGCAATTTCCAGCTGCAATAGTCATTTACAACATTACTAATGTCTACACTGTATTTCTGATCAATTTTATGTTTTTCTAATGGACAAAAACAAGGACATTTCTAAGTGACCCCAAACTTTTGAACTGTAGTGTGTATATATATATATATATATATATATATATATATATATATATATATATATATATATATACACTTTTTAAAATATTTAACTATTTGCTTTGATATCTGCACCTTGTGATGAGCATTACTAACAACATAAAACTTCTGTACCATGTCTATGTGTTGCAGAGACTGTACAGAGTGGGTGTGTGTGTGTGAACACTGTTTAAATGACCTATGTTCTCTTTTGGTACAGTGAGAGATGTTGTTTTTTCCTTATCAGTGTTATCCCAAGACATATTTTTATGGGTGGGACTCAAAAGCCCCAACAATGATTTATTGAAAGGGGACATTATTGTTGTGCTGTATCCAATTTGTAAAGAATCTTTACATCTAAAAAAGCTTGTTAATACGTGTTTTATACACACGATCTGTTTAATAACATACTTTCTGGTCTGGTTTCCCTGACACAGATTAAGTCTAATCCAAGACTAAACATTTACTTCCGTGGATATTCTCCATTGAGCATGCTTTTAACTCCAGGACTAAGCTTAGAGCTATATTCAGCCTTGTCCAAATGAAAACCATGACCTTCTTTTTAAATCTATTTCTACTTTTTATTTGCTTGATCTCAATGTGGAGGCTATTACACAGACAAATGCCTGTATAGAAAAACGTGCTCCTCGCAGTACTGTTTACTCTTGGGATTTTACAAGATGTAAACACAAGCTCTGGTATTGTAACTGTGTTGGTTTTAGGCCATATGAGTTCTATGTTCATAGATTGAGCCAGCCAAGTTTCTGCAAGGTAAATAATATAGAAGATTTTCTGATAGGAGACTCTCGAACAAAGCTCTCCATCGAGTGACTGGACATTTGCCAATACAACGGAGGAGAGTGCCAGTCGATTTCCACTTTTCTCGCCATGCGTATTCCGACCTTGAATTTAAGCATGAGAATAGCGTGCTATTCACCTGCGATTCGTTTTGGGTGGCGATCGAATGAATGAAGTTGTGGCGGAGGTGTATCCACAGATATGCCGTATTCCGACCTTTAATTAATACCATCATAATTCTACCACCTTTACGCGCGAGGAAACCATGAATAAGGCCTAGTGAACCTACCGGTTCCAAGTGGAACTTTATTTTTCCCGATAGAAATAACATCATTCTCCATGCACTGTAATTTACAACTTGATAAGAGCTAGGTAAATGATTAATCCTTTTGGATAAGGGAATTGTAAATACAAATGTGAAACCAGTCATAAGGCAGCAAACTGAAGGATATAAAGGTTTGAAACCGATGTTTATTTGTGTACCAGTTCATAAACAATGTGCCATGGAATCGGCAATTCGAAAATCTCTTCCCAACTATTTACAACCTGTATGGCACAGCTGTACATTTTCTTGGTCCTTAAATGAAGCTAGTATACTTTTTTATTTATCACAGTTTTCTTTAACCAGTTTTGGTCTTTAACGCCATTGCCTCTTTTTTTTTGTTGCTGAAATGCTGAAATTGGTTGGTTGTAATTTTGGATAGGACAGACATTTCCATATATTTTGTTAGCTGCATGTTTGACATAACTCCACCAGTCCTATTCATGATATAATTTACAAAGTTGATAACGTTTTTTATTTTTTATTATTTTTAAATCAATTATTATATTTGAGTTTAACCACAATATATCTTGTAATATTTGTTCTGTTCATTTTTCTGGTAGCTTAAACTGAAATTGCAACCAACTTTTAAAAAAATAGATAACAATTTGGAGATGATTTCATTTTCAAATAACGGAAAGTGAGAGATTGTAATCTGAATAAAGGGAAAAAGCCATTGTTACTAATCTGCTAGAGAACCAGTTTGGATTTAAGTGTAGCTTTTGTATGACTGCGGCCTTTATTGAGAGGTCTAATGCTTTAATATTTAATCATTTCTGCCCTCCGAATTCATATTCATTATATAAATAGGACTGTTTAATTTTGTCTGGTTTGCCATTCCAAATAAAATTGAATATTTTTGGATCATATATATATATATATTTTAACAAGTCGTTAGGTGTAGGTAGGGCCATAAGCAAGTAGGTGAACTGGGATATGACTAAAGAGTTAATCAGGGTGAATTTTTCGAGTATCATGGGGATTATACCTGGTATGCCCACTTCAACACCAGACCATTTTAATTGGTAAACTACACGGTAATTTAAAAGTTGTATTTTTTTGTGATCCAATATGTAATATATTATCATAGTTCAGTTATCATAGTTCAGTTGAGTTGTAATCCAGAGAGGTTAGAAAAATAATCTAGATCCTCTATGAGGCTGTGGAGGGATTCAAATTGTGGCTTTAAAAGAAAATATGAATCAGTAGGGTACAATGACACCTTCGTTTTTAAGCCCTGGAATTTTATGCCCCTTGATATTATTGTTGGATCTGATTTGAATAGCTAACATTTTGATGGCCATAATAAATAGATATGCAGATAGTGGACAACCTGGTTTTACTCCTCTTGACAGTTTAAATCTTTCTGAGATGTAGCCATTATTTACTATTTTACATCCAGGGTTACTATACATAACTTTAAACCATTGTATAAGAGATTCTCCAAAATTAAAATAATCCAGACATGTATATATAAATTCCAGTCGCACTTTATCAAAAGCCTTTTCAAAATCAGCTATGAATACCAGGCCTGGTTTCTCAGATTTTTCATAGTCTTCTATTGTGTTCCAGTCTTATATTATCTCCAATGTATTGTCAATGTTTTTTATTTTTTTACTTTCTGATTAGGGTGAATTATATCCGACAATATCGTATTAATTCAATGCGCTATACATTTTGCTCGAATTTTTTGCATCACAACACTGAAGTGTAAGGGGCCTCCAATTCTTTTTAAATGGACTGGATCTTTATATTTACCATCTAGGTCCTGTTTCAGTAATAGTGAAATCAGACCTTCTTGTTGAGTATTAGATAGTCTACAATTTTTATAGGAGTGGTTAAAAAAATGCTAATAACGGTCCTCAGAGTACATAAAAAAAAAGGTTTGATATAACTCAACTGGTATGCCATCCAGCCCTGGAGTTTTCCCAGACTTAAAGGCTTTCATTGCATCAAGAAGTTCCTTCTCTATAATTTGGTCTTCACATGAGCCTTTCAGTACAGATGTTAATTTTACATTATTAAAATAAAAAAAATCCTTACAATTATCTTTGGTTAGTGGAGATGAAGAATGAAACGAAAACATATGCTTATAGCACATTCCTTCCTCTTTTAAAATATTGTTGGGTGACTGATCTGTACCTTGACGCAATCCTGTCTCTGAGCTCTATGGACAATTTCTTCGACCTCATGGCTTGGTTTTTGCTCTGACATGCACTGTCAACTGTGGGACCTTATATAGACAGGTGTGTGCCTTTCCAAATCATGTCCGATCAATTGAATTTACCACAGGTGGACTCTAATCAAGTTGTAGAAACATCTCAAGGATGGGCAATGGAAACAGGATGCACCTGAGCTCAATTTCAAGTCTCATAGCAAAGGGTCTGAATACTTATGTAAATAAGGTATTTCTGTTTTGTATTTTTTATAAAAAGTTTCTACAAACCTGTTTTCGCTTTGTCATTATGGGGTATTGTGTGTAGATTGATGAGGGGGAAAAAACAATTGAATCAATTTTAGAATAAGGCTGTAACGTCACAAAATGTACGATGATGATTGAGTGTCCATATAGCTGTACCATGATATTTGCACAGCTACTGACTAAACCTCCAATTGTTCTCCACTACCTCCTAAAACTTGCCAGTCCCAGTGACTGGCATACCAACACTGTCCACCTGGATCCTAGGGTCTTTGAGAGATTGGGACTCATCCTTTGAAAAGTGCACACTGTGCCACCTACAGAACAGAAGCAGATCAACAACCAAAAGCATTTCCAAGTCATTGTATACTGTATACTGTATACTGTATACAGTTATTCCCCCCCCCCAAAAAAAAAATATATTACAAATTCTTGCTTATCTTACTTTATTTTCACAATTAACAAATAATATGTTTAATAATGTAGGCACGTCCTACTAAGGAATATAACCTGACATTACAAAAATAAAATGTTAATCAAGGAAACAATTATTGTGATTCATCCTATACGGTCCCTAACAGCATTACTCCATGGCAAAATCAAATCAAATCAAATGTATTTATATAGCCCTTCGTACATCAGCTGATATCTCAAAGTGCTGTACAGAAACCCAGCCTAAAACCCCAAACAGCAAGCAATGCAGATGTAGAAGCACGGTGGCTAGGAAAAACTCCCTAGAAAGGCCAAAACCTAGGAAGAAACCTAGAGAGGAACCAGGCTATGTGGGGTGGCCAGTCCTCTTCTGGCTGTGCCAGGTGGAGATTATAACAGAACATGGCCAAGATGTTCAAATGTTCATAAATGACCAGCATGGTCGAATAATAATAAGGCAGAACAGTTGAAACTGGAGCAACAGCACGGCCAGGTGGACTGGGGACAGCAAGGAGTCATCATGTCAGGTAGTCCTGGGGCATGGTCCTAGGGCTCAGGTCCTCCGAGAGAGAGAAAGAAAGAGAGAATTAGAGAGAGCACATGTGGGGTGGCCAGTCCTCTTTTGGCTGTGCCGGGTGGAGATTATAACAGAACATGGCCAAGATGTTCAAATGTTCATAAATGACCAGCATGGTGGAATAATAATAAGGCAGAAGAGTTGAAACTGGAGCAGCAGCACGGCCAGGTGGACTGGGGACAGCAAGGAGTCATCATGTCAGGTAGTCCTGGGACATGGTCCTAGGGCTCAGGTCCTCAGAGAGAGAGAAAGAAAGAGAGAATCCCAGTGGAAAGAGGGGAACCGGACAGGCAGAGACAGCAAGGGCGGTTCGTTGCTCCAGACCATTTCCGTTCACCCTCCCACTCCTGGGCCAAACTACAATCAATCATATGACCCACTGAAGAGATGAGTCTTCAGTAAAGACTTAAAGGTTGAGACCGAGTTTGCGTCTCTGACATGGGTAAGCAGACCGTTCCATAAAAATGGAGCTCTATAGGAGAAAGCCCTGCCTCCAGCTGTTTGCTTAGAAATTCTAGGGACAATTAGGAGGCCTGTGTCTTGTGACCGTAGCGTACGTGTATGCATGCACGGCAGGACCAAATCAGAGAGATAGGTAGGAGCATGCCCATGTAATGCTTTGTAGGTTAGCAGTAAAACCTTGAAATCAGCCCTTGCTTTGACAGGAAGCCAGTGTAGGGAGGCTAGCACTGGAGTAACATGATCATTTTTTGGGGTTCTAGTCAGGATTCTAGCAGCCGTATTTAGCACTAACTGAAGTTTATTTTGTGCTTTATCCGGGTAGCCGGAAAGTAGAGCATTGCAGTAGTCTAACCTAGATGTGACAAAATCATGGATTAATTTTTCTGCATCATTTTTGGAAATTTTCGGATTTTTGCAATGTTACGTAGATGGAAAAAAGCTGTCCTTGAAATGGTCTTGATATGTTCTTCAAAAGAGAGATCAGGTTCCAGAGTAACGCCGAGGTCCTTCACAATTTTATTTGAGACGACTGTACATCCATTAAGATTAATTATCAGATTCAACAGAAGATCTCTTTGTTTCTTGGGACCTAGAACAAGCATCTCTGTTTTGTCCGAATTTAAAAGTAGAAAGTTTGCAGCCATCCACTTCCACATGCTTCTAGCAATGGCAATTTTGGGGCTTCACCATGTTTCATTGAAATGTACAGCTGTGTGTCATCCGCATAGCAGTGAAAGTTAACATTATGTTTTTGAATAACATCCCCAAGAGGTAAAATATATAGTGAAAACAATAGTGGTCCTAAAACGGAACCTTGAGGAACACCGAAATTTACAGTTGATTTGTCAGAGGACAAACCATTCACAGAGACAAACTGATATCTTTCCGACAGATAAGATCTAAACCAGGCCAGAACTTGTCTGTGTAGACCAATTTGGGTTTCCAATCTCTCCAAAAGAATGTGGTGATCGATGGTATCAAAAGCAGCACTAAGGTCTAGGAGCACGAGGACAGATGCTGAGCCTCGGTCTGATGCCATTAAAATGTAATTTACCACCTTCACAAGTGCAGTCTCAGTGCTATGATGGGGTCTAAAACCAGACTGAAGCATTTCGTATACATTGTTTGTCTTCAGGAAGGCAGTGAGTTGCTGCGCAACAGCCTTTTCTAACATTTTTGAGAGGAATGGAAGATTCGATATAGGCCAATAGTTTTTTATATTTTCTGGGTCAAGGTTTGGCTTTTTCAAGAGAGGCTTTATTACTGCCACTTTTAGTGAGTTTGGTACACATCCGGTGGATAGAGAGCCGTTTATTATGTTCAACATAGGAGGGCCAAGCACAGGAAGCAGCTCTTTCAGTAGTGTAGTTGGAATAGGGTCCAGTATGCAGCTTGAAGGTTTAGAGGCCATGATTATTTTCATCATTGTGTCAAGAGATATAGTACTAAAACACTTGAGCGTCTCTCTTGATCCTAGGTCCTGGCAGAGTTGTGCAGACTCAGGACAACTGAGCTTTGAAGGAATACACAGATTTAAAGAGGAGTCCGTAATTTGCTTTCTAATAATCATAATCTTTTCCTCAAAGACGTTCATGAATTTATCACTGCTAAAGTGAAAGTCATCCTCTCTTGGGGAATGCTGCTTTTTAATTAGCTTTGCGACAGTATCAAAAAGGAATTTCGGATTGTTCTTATTTTCCTCAATTAAGTTAGAAAAATAGGATGATCAAGCAGCAGTAAGGGCTCTCCGGTACTGCACGGTACTGTCTTTCCAAGCTAGTCGGAAGACTTCCAGTTTGTTGTGGCGCCATTTCCGTTCCAATTTTCTGGAAGCTTGCTTTCAGAGCTCGGGTATTTTCTGTGTACCAGGGAGCTAGTTTCTTATGAGAAATGTTTTGAGTTTTTAGGGGTGCAACTGCATCTATGGTATTGCGCAAGGTTAAATTGAGTTCCTCAGTTAGGTGGTTAACTGATTTTTGTCCTCTGGCATCCTTGGGTAGACAGAGGGAATCTGGAAGGACATCAAGGAATCTTTGTGTTGTCTGTGAATTTATAGCACGACTTTTGATGTTCCTTGGTTGGGGTCTGAGCAGATTATTTGTTGCAATTGCAAACGTAATAAAATGGTGGTCCGATAGTCCAAGATTATGAGGAAAAACATTAAGATCCACAACATTTATTCCATGGGACAAAACTAGGTCCAGAGTATGACTGTGACAGTGAGTGGGTCCAGAGACATGTTGGACAAAACCCACTGAGTCGATGAAAGCTCCGAAAGCCTTTTGGAGTGGGTCTGTGGACTTTTCCATGTGAATATTAAAGTCACCAAAGATTAGAATATTATCTGCTATGACTACAAGGTCCGATAAGAATTCAGGGAACTCAATGAGGAACGCTGTATATGGCCCAGGAGGCCTGTAAACAGTAGCTATAAAAAGTGATTGAGTAGGCTGCATAGATTTCATGACTAGAAGCTCAAAAGACGAAAACGTCATTTTTTTTGTTGTAAATTGAAATTTGCTATCATAAAGGTTAGCAACACCTCCGCCTTTGCGGGATGCACGGGGGTTATGGTCACTAGTGTAGCCAGGAGGTGAGGCCTCATTTAACACAGTAAATTCATCAGGCTTAAACCATGTTTCAGTCAGGCCAATCACATCAAGATTATGATCAGTGATTAGTTCATTGACTATAATTGCCTTTGAAGTAAGGGATCTAACATTAAGTAGCCCTATTTTGAGATGTGAGGTATCACAATCTCTTTCAATAATGACAGGAATGGAGGTGGTCTTTATCCTAGTGAGATTGCTAAGGCGAACACCGCCATGTTTAGTTTTGCCCAACCTAGGTCGAGGCACAGACACGGTCTCAATGGTGATAGCTGAGCTGACTACACTGACTGTGCTAGTGGCAGACTCCACTATGCTGGCAGGCTGGCTAACAGCCTGCTGCCTGGCCTGCACCCTATTTCATTGTGGAGCTAGAGGAGTTAGAGCCCTGTCTATGTTGGTAGATAAGATGAGAGCACCCCTCCAGCTAGGATGGAGTCCGTCACTCCTCAGCAGGTCAGGCTTGGTCCTGTTTGTGGGTGAGTCCCAGAAAGAGGGCCAATTATCTACAAATTCTATCTTTTGGGAGGGGCAGAAAACAGTTTTCAACCAGCGATTGAGTTGTGAGACTGCTGTAGAGCTCATCACTCCCCCTAACTGGGAGGGGGCCAGAGACAATTACTCGATGCCGACACATCTTTCTAGCTGATTTACACGCAGAAGCTATGTTGCGCTTGGTGATCTCTGACTGTTTCATCCTAACATCGTTGGTGCCGACGTGGATAACAATATCTATATGCTCTCTACACTCACCAGTTTTAGCTTTAGCCAGCACCATCTTCAGATTAGCCTTAACGTCGGTAGCCCTGCCCCCTGGTAAACAGTGTATGATCGCTGGATGATTCGTTTTAAGTCTAATACTGCGGGTAATGGAGTCGCCAATGACTAGAGTTTTCAATTTGTCAGAGCTAATGGTGGGAAGCTTCGGTGTCTCAGACCCCGTAACGGGAGGAGTAGAGACCAGAGAAGACTCGGCCTCTGACTCCGACTCGCTGCTTAATGGGGAAAACCGGTTGAAAGTTTCTGTCGGCTGAATGAGCGACACCGGTTGAGCGTTCCTACAACATTTCCTTCCAGAAACCGTGAGAAAGTTCTCCGGCTGCGGGGACTGTGCCAGGGGATTTATACTAATATCTGTACTTACTGGTGGCACAGACGCTGTTTCATCCTTTCCTACACTGAAATTACCCTTGCCTAACGATTGCGTCTGAAGCTGGGCTTGTAGCACAGCTATTCTCTATTCTGTAATAAAGCTGCAAACAAACATGGTCTCTTTTTTTGCTTTCTTGAGTAAGGCAGTTCCAAAATGCAGGTGTTTCAACCTAACTCAGTCCTTTCTGTGGTGGTGGGGCAGCCAGCAGAAAATACAGAGCGTAGAGGTTGGTAATGTTCTCTAGTTGAGCCGTGATTGGCTCAGTGTTCTGTCACTCAGGGGGACACTACTGTACATCACCACAAAATCTACAAGGGAAAGCTCTAACATTCAAGCCCCTTGGGTGCTGCCATAGAGTTACATTAGAAGTGCCATCCAAGAAGGCTCAAGGTCATTGGCCACAGATAAAATTACATCAAATCATGTTATATCTACTGTAGCTTTGATTGTACTGATCATGTCAACGTCATACTTTCAAAATCTTAGCTAGCAAGCTAGACAATCAGTTATCATCATGAATCAAGTCAACAATATAATGACAAATCCTTTTCAATCCTTGTCATAAGAGGATAAATTATAGATAAAATGTATCGGTGCTCGTCGGACATTGGACATAAACATTACACAACAAGTTGGAAATCACAAATTCAACAACGAGTGGTTTGAAAGGAATTAGTAGCTAACTGCAAGCGTTGCAAAGCAATCACTATTCTGCTATTCAGTGGAGAGGGTGTGTGGTCCAAGTCTGGGTTTAAGGGTCTCTTTTCCAATCTTAAAAGGATAAAGATTTGCATGCAACACCATTGGCCAGAAAATGTTGAATACATTGGCCGTGCTGTCAATCCAGCATGTCACTTCTGCCATTTTCAAAACAACTGGAAACTCGGAACCGGGAAATCTCAGACTTCAGTGAGTTCAAGACAACTGGGAACTCGGAAAACAACTAGTTACATTTTGATCGATCATCCAAATCGGAAATCCATGTCGGAAACTCTGGCCTTTTTCTAGAGCTCCGACCTGAAGATCATTGATGTCATGATTCGACCTTGTTTTTTTCAGAGTCCACAGTTGTCTTGAAAGCACCATAAATCCAGAGAATGGCAGAATTTGGATGACAAAGTTTAATGACAAAATTTGCCCACAAGAAGGACCATCGCGCCACCTTCCTGTTAAAGTGAGCACAGCACAACAAGGTGAGTTTATGTTGTGTATGTTGCTGCGTAAATTATGTAATATGCCAGGGAGATATGTAAACTGTAGCTAAGAAAATAATGCTGAGTGTATGTTGTGTAGGAAGCTGTTAGTGGACCCCTACCCATGGGATACTGCAGCTAGTGTTGCCAGGTGGGGGTACTCCACTGAAATTCCCACCAGCTAGGTATGATGTCATCAAGGTTCTCATTAACAGATTTGAGAGATTCAATTTATATTATGCTCACCCTTCCAGGGGCTTTGGCTTTGTTGGATCAACCCTGCCAGGCAAGCTAAGACTCTTGAGGGGGCGGTGCTGCTTTAGTGGGTCTCTGATCGCGTTCATCTTTCTGTCTTGGCTGCGTATAGGATACTTGCAGTAGGCCTAAGAAACAGATAAGGACATTTCCTTAATGTGTGGATCACTCAGGTGGGTGTCTAGGATATAGGGTTGTCTTAATTATAGACTACCCCGCCATTCTCTGTTTCCTATTTCTATCATGTTATGTATTAGCCACTATCAGTATCGACAATCAGTAGGTCTAATAACAACCATATTCAACTGCCAATTTACTGTTAGTTACCTATATTATCATTCCATTTAATTACAAGGTTTAATTTACCTTCATGTGCTTCCCCTGTAAACATTGTCATGACGGGGCGGCAGGGTAGCCTAGTGGTTAGAGCGTTAGACTAGTAACCGGAAGGTTGCAAGTTCAAACCCCCGAGCTGACAAGGTGCCCCTGAACAGGCAGTTAACCCACTGTTCCTAGGCCGTCATTGAAAATAAGAAATTGTTCTTAACTGACTTGCCTAGTTAAATAAAGGTAGTTGCTGAGTATCATTAAAATAGTTGATAATATTAAAATAGTTAAAATAGTTGATAATATAGTTGATAATATACACTAAGTGTACAAAACATTCGGAACACCTTTCCATCATATAGTCTGACCAGGTGAAAGCTATGATCCTTTATTGAAGTCACTTGTTAAATCCACTTCAATCAGTGTAGATAAAGGGGAGGAGACGGGTTAAAGAAGGATGCTTAATCCTTGAGACAATTGAGACTTGGATTGTGTATGTGTGCCATTCAGAGAGTGAATGGGCAAGATAAAATATTGAAGTGTCTTTTGAATGGGGTATGGTAGTAGCCTGGTGCACTGGTTTGAGTGTGACAAGAACTGCAAAGCTGCTGAGTGTTTCATGCTTAACAGTTTCCCGTCTGTATCAAGAATGGTACACCACACAAAGGACATCCAGACAACTGTGGGAAACATTGGAGTCAACACTGGACTTGTGGATTGACTTTTGAACTGTAAATTTGATTGTGAACAGAATTATGTGCTTAATGATTTAGGCCAGGTGTATGTGCTTGATGATAAGATTATTCCCCACAATTCTCATAAGATTTTCTTGCTCATTTCAGGAGCTACGGCTAAGGTCAAACGTTAAAAGCTCTCAAACTGGTAATGTTCCCAAATCACCAATGTCCATCTCAAGTGGATCAAGAAATCTGTGGACGTTTAATTTGAAAAAATATGGCATCATAAAAAACATTGTTTTTTTTTACAACACCATATGGTACAGTAACATTTGTGAACAAATGAAAAGGCTCAAACATCCTCAACCACACAAGCAAACAACAATTCAACACATTGTTGCCTCAATCATACATTCACTACCCCCTTCCTTTGCTCAAAGTTAAAGATCAAATGGAATGGCCACAAAAACATTTACCATTTGTCCTCAATCTCTAGCTTCATTGAGAGCCAAAGTCAAAATAATTTGACAAAGCCAACATAGTATTACAACCAAGTAACTATGTCTTGCTCTAACTGTGCTTTTCAAATTGGTTGAACTGTGTTCTTTCTGACTCAAGAATGTGTGGAGAACAAAGTGCAACATTTATTGTGTTTGCGGGTAATGGGGAAAAATAGATAATAATAGTTCAATGATGGTATTTTCACTATATGACAGACTTACAACCTACAGTTGAAGTCAGAAGTTTACATACACTTAGGTTGGAGTCATTTAAACTTGTTTTTCAACCACTCCACAAATATCTTGTTAACAAACTATATTTTTAGCAAGTCTGTTAGGACATCTACTTTGTGCATGACACAAGTCATTTTTGCAACAATTGTTTACAGACAGATTATTTCACTTATAATTCACTGTATCACAATTCCAGTGGGTCAGAAGTTTGCATACACTCAGTTGACTGTGCCTTCAAGCAGCTTGGAAAATTCCAGAAAATGATGTCATGGCTTTAGAAGCTTCTGATAGGCTAATAGACATAATTTGATTCAATTGGAGGTGTACCTCATCCTGCCCTGCCTATCTAAGGTCTTCGAAAGCCAAGTCAACAAACAGGTCACTGACCATCTCGAATCCCACCGTACCTCGGCAGACTCAGGCGCCTCGGTTTTTCTGATGACTGCCTTGCCTGGTTCACCAACTACTTTGCAGACAGAGTTCAGTGTGTCAAATCGGAGGGCATGCTGTCCGGTCCTCTGGCAGTCTCTATGGGGGTGCCACAGGGTTCAATTCTCGGGCCGACTCTTTTCTCTGTATATATCAATGATGTTGCTCTTGCTGCGGGCGATTCCCTGATCCACCTCTACGCAGACGACACCATTCTGTATACTTCCGGCCCGTCCTTGGACACTGTGCTATCTAACCTCCAAACAAGCTTCAATGCCATACAACACTCCTTCTGTGGCCTCCAACTGCTCTTAAACGCTAGTAAAACCAAATGCATGCTTTTCAAATCAAATCAAATCAAATCAAATCAAATTTATTTTTCACATACACATGGTTAGCAGATGTTAATGCGAGTGTAGCGAAATGCTTGTGCTTCTAGTTCCGACAATGCAGTAATAACGAACAAGTAATCTAACTAACAATTCCAAAAAAAACTACTGTCTTATACACAATCTAAGGGGATAAAGAATATGTACATAAGGATATATGAATGAGTGATGGTACAGAGCAGCATAGGCAAGATACAGTAGATGATATCGAGTACAGTATATACATATGAGATGAGTATGTAAACCAAGTGGCATAGTTAAAGTGGCTAGTGATACATGTATTACATAAGGATGCAGTCGATGATATAGAGTACAGTATCTACGTATGCATATGAGATGAATAATGTAGGGTAAGTAACATTATATAAGGTAGCATTGTTTAAAGTGGCTTGTGATATATTTACATCATTTCCCATCAATTCCCATGATTAAAGTGGCTGGAGTAGAGTCAGTGGCATTGACAGTGTGTTGGCAGTAGCCACTCAATGTTAGTGGTGGCTGTTTAACAGTCTGATGGCCTTGAGATAGAAGCTGTTTTTCAGTCTCTCGGTCCCAGCTTTGATGCACCTGTACTGACCTCGCCTTCTGGATGACAGCGGGGTGAACAGGCAGTGGCTCGGGTGGTTGATGTCCTTGATGATCTTTATGGCCTTCCTGTAGCATCGGGTGGTGTAGGTGTCCTGGAGGGCAGGTAGTTTGCCCCCGGTGATGCGTTGTGCAGACCTCACTACCCTCTGGAGAGCCTTACGGTTGAGGGCGGTGCAGTTGCCATACCAGGCGGTGATACTGCCCGCCAGGATGCTCTCGATTGTGCATCTGTAGAAGTTTGTGAGTGCTTTTGGTGACAAGCCGAATTTCTTCAGCCTCCTGGCGCTGCTGCGCCTTCCTCACGATGCTGTCTGTGTGAGTGGACCAATCAGTTTGTCTGTGATGTGTATGCCGAGGAACTTAAAACTTGCTACCCTCTCCACTACTGTTCCATCGATGTGGATGGGGGGGTGTTCCCTCTGCTGTTTCCTGAAGTCCACAATCATCTCCTTAGTTTTGTTGACGTTGAGTGTGAGGTTATTTTCCTGACACCACACTCCGAGGGCCCTCACCTCCTCCCTGTAGGCCGTCTCGTCGTTGTTGGTAATCAAGCCTACCACTGTTGTGTCGTCCGCAAACTTGATGATTGAGTTGGAGGCGTGCGTGGCCACGCAGTCGTGGGTGAACAGGGAGTACAGGAGAGGGCTCAGAACGCACCCTTGTGGGGCCCCAGTGTTGAGGATCAGCGGGGAGGAGATGTTGTTGCCTACCCTCACCACCTGGGGGCGGCCCGTCAGGAAGTCCAGTACCCAGTTGCACAGGGCGGGGTCGAGACCCAGGGTCTCGAGCTTGATGACGAGCTTGGAGGGTACTATGGTGTTGAATGCCGAGCTGTAGTCGATGAACAGCATTCTCACATAGGTATTCCTCTTGTCCAGATGGGTTAGGGCAGTGTGCAGTGTGGTTGAGATTGCATCGTCTGTGGACCTATTTGGGCGGTAAGCAAATTGGAGTGGGTCAAGGGTGTCAGGTAGGGTGGAGGTGATATGGTCCTTGACTAGTCTCTCAAAGCACTTCATGATGACGGATGTGAGTGCTACGGGGCGGTAGTCGTTTAGCTCAGTTACCTTAGCTTTCTTGGGAACAGGAACAATGGTGGCCCTCTTGAAGCATGTGGGAACAGCAGACTGGTATAGGGCTTGGTTGAATATGTCCGTAAACACACCGGCCAGCTGGTCTGCGCATGCTCTGAGGGCGCGGCTGGGGATGCCGTCTGGGCCTGCAGCCTTGCGAGGGTTAACACGTTTAAATGTCTTACTCACTTCGGCTGCAGTGAAGGAGAGAACGCATGTTTTCGTTGAAGGCCGTGTCAGTGGCACTGTATTGTCCTCAAAGCGGGCAAAAAAGTTGTTTAGTCTGCCTGGGAGCAAGACATCCTGGTCCGTGACTGGGCTGGGTTTCTTCCTGTAGTCCGTGATTGACTGTAGACCCTGCCACATGCCTCTTGTG
Source organism: Oncorhynchus kisutch (assembly GCF_002021735.2). Classification (NCBI taxonomy): domain Eukaryota; kingdom Metazoa; phylum Chordata; class Actinopteri; order Salmoniformes; family Salmonidae; genus Oncorhynchus; species Oncorhynchus kisutch. The sequence goes on along the minus strand of NC_034179.2, from coordinate 62,808,249 downwards.
TCTGAGCCGTTGAATTGAGATTCTACTTTGTCTCTGTACTGGCGCTTAGCTTGTTTGATAGCCTTGCGGAGGGAATAGCTGCACTGTTTGTATTCAGTCATGTTACCAGACACCTTGCCCTGATTAAAAGCAGTGGTTCGCGCCTTCAGTTCCACACGAATGCTGCCATCAATCCACGGTTTCTGGTTGGGGAATGTTTTAATCGTTGCTATGGGAACGACATCTTCAACGCACGTTCTAATGAACTCGCACACCGAATCAGCGTATTCGTCAATGTTGTTGGCTGACGCAATACGAAACATCTCCCAGTCCACGTGATGGAAGCAGTCTTGGAGTGTGGAGTCAGCTTGGTCGGACCAGCGTTGGACAGACCTCAGCGTGGGAGCTTCTTGTTTTAGTTTCTGTCTGTAGGCAGGGATCAACAAAATGGAGTCGTGGTCAGCTTTTCCGAAAGGGGGGCGGGGCAGGGCCTTATATGCGTCGCGGAAGTTAGAGTAACAATGATCCAGGGTCTTTCCACCCCTGGTTGCGCAATCGATATGCTGATAAAATTTAGGGAGTCTTGTTTTCAGATTAGCCTTGTTAAAATCCCCAGCTACAATGAATGCAGCCTCCGGATAAATCGTTTCCAGTTTGCAGAGAGTTAAATAAAGTTCGTTCAGAGCCATCGATGTGTCTGCTTGGGGGGGGATATATACGGCTGTGATTATAATCGAAGAGAATTCTCTTGGTAGATAATGCGGTCTACATTTGATTGTGAGGAATTCTAAATCAGGTGAACAGAAGGATTTGAGTTCCTGTATGTTTCTTTCATCACACCATGTCACGTTGGCCATAAGGCATACGCCCCCGCCCCGCTTTTCAACCGTTCGCTGCCTGCACCCGCACGCCCGACTAGCATCACCACCCTGGATGGTTCCGACCTAGAATATGTGGACATCTATAAGTACCTAGGTGTCTGGCTAGACTGTAAACTCTCCTTCCAGACTCATATCAAACATCTCCAATCTAAAATCAAATCTAGAGTCGGCTTTCTATTCCGCAACAAAGCCTCCTTCACTCACGCCGCCAAACTTACCCTAGTAAAACTGACTATCCTACCGATCCTCGACTTCGGCGATGTCATCTACAAAATGGCTTCCAATACTCTACTCAGCAAACTGGATACAGTTTATCACAGTGCCATCCGTTTTGTTACTAAAGCACCTTATACCACCCACCACTGCGACCTGTATGCTCTAGTCGGCTGGCCCTCGCTACATATTCGTCGCCAGACCCACTGGCTCCAGGTCATCTACAAGTCCATGCTATGTAAAGCTCCGCCTTGGTCACGATGGCAACAACCACCCGTAGCACGCGCTCCAGCAGGTGTATCTCACTGATCATCCCTAAAGCCAACACCTCATTTGGCCGCCTTTCGTTCCAGTTCTCTGCTGCCTGTGACTGCAACGAATTGCAAAAATCGCTGAAGTTGGAGACTTTTATCTCCCTCACCAACTTCAAACATCTGCTATCTGAGCAGCTAACCGATCGCTGCAGCTGTACATAGTCTATCGGTAAATAGCCACGCAATTTTACCTACCTCTTCCCCATACTGTTTATATTTATTTACTTTTCTGCTCTTTTGAACACCAATATCTCTACCTGTACATGACCATCTGATCATTTATCACTCCAGTGTTAATCTGCAAAATTGTAATTATTCGCCTACCTCCTCATGCCTTTTGTACACAATGTATATAGACTCTCTTTTTTTTTCTTTTTTTCCCTACTGTGCTATTGACTTGTTAATTGTTTACTCCATGTGTAACTCTGTGTTGTTGTCTGTTCACACTGCTATTCTTTATCTTGGCCAGGTCGCAGTTGCAAATGAGAACCTGTTCTCAACTAGCCTACCTGGTTAAATAAAGGTAAATAAATAAAAACCTGTGGATGTATTTCAAGGCCTACCTTCAAACTCAGTGCTTTTTTGCTTGACATCATGGGAAAATCAAAAGAAATCAGCCAAGACCTCAGAAAACAAATTGTAGACCTCCACAAGTCTGGTTCATCCTTGGGACCAATTTCCAAATGCCCGAAGGTACCACGTTCACCTGTACAAACAATATTACGCAAGTATCTTTGCTTGACATCATAGTATGCAAGTATAAACACCATGGGACCACGCAGCCATCATACCGCTCAGGAAGGAGACGAGTTCTGTCTCCTAGAGATGAACGTACTTTGGTGCGAAAAGTGCAAATCAATCCCAGAACAACAGCAAAGGACCTTGTGAAGATGCTGGAGGAAACGGGTACAAAAGTATCTATATCCACATTAAAACAAGTCCTATATCAACATAACCTGAATGGCCGCTCAGCAAGGAAGAAGCCACTGCTCCAAAACCGCCTTAAAGATGCCAGACTACGGTTTGCAACTGCACATGGGGACAAAGATTGTACATTTTGAAGACATGTCCTCTGGTCTGATGAAATAAAAATAGAACTGTTTGGCCATAATGACCATCATTATGTTTGGAGAAAAAGGGGAAGTCTTGCAAGCCGAAAAACACTGTCCCAACCGTGAAGCACGGGGGTGGCAGCATCATGTTGTGGGGGTGCTTTTCTGCAGGAGGGACTGGTGCACACAAAATAGATGGCAACATGAGGGAGGAAGATTATGTGGATATATTGAAGCAACATCTCAAGACATCAGTCAGGAAGTTGAAGCTTGGTTGAGAATGGGTCTTCCAAATGGACAATGACCCCAAACATACTTCCAAAGTTGTGGCAAAATGGCTTTAGAACAACAAAGTCAAGATATTGGAGTGGCCATCACAAAGCCCTGACCTCAATCCTATAGAGAATTTGTGGGCAGAAATGAAAAAGCGTGTGCGAGCAAGGAGGCCTACAAACCTGACTCAGTTACACCAGCTCTGTCAGGAGGAATGGGCCAAAATTCACCCAACTTATTGTGGGAAGCTCATGGAAGGCTTCCCAAAACGTTTGTCCCAAGTTCAACAATTTAAAGGCAATGCTCCCAAATACTAATTGAGTGTATGTAAACTTCTGACCCACTGGGAATGTGATGAAATAAAAAAAAGCTGAAATAAATCATTATCTACTACTATTCTGACATTTCACATTCTGAAAATAAAGTGGTGATCCTAAGTGACCCAAAATAGGAAATCATTTTTACTAAGATTAAAAGTTAGGAATTGTGAAAAACTGAGTTTGGCTAAGGTGTATGTATACTTCTGACTTCAACTGTATATGGAATATACAAAACATTAAGGGCCAGCTTCCCGGACATAGATTAAGCCTAGTCCTAGACTAAAAAGCATTTGAATGGGGAATACTAGGCTTAATTTGTGTCCAGCCCTAAAACAATGTTATGTGAATGGGTGGGTGGTAGTTGCAGGATCTATATAGAGAGCTAACCATAGTTATAAGTAAAGTAATTAAGTAGGGCTTGTCCAAATCAAAATGGCCCGTAGGCTCCTTCCCTCTCTCCAGATTATATATCGTAAATCAGCTTGATGTACAAGTAGACCACCTCCTGGACAGGACACTAGTCTATTGCAGGGCCTTACCCCCAATCGATCTAATTATAGGGATAGTGCAACATTTTACAAATGGACATATTGGTTTCTTTACCCTGTAAGCAGTCATTGCTTTGATTTTATTTACCTGACTTTTTAGCCTTTCTGGCACAAATGGGAACAATATAAGCATCTTCGTTCTTCATGTCCAAATCATCTCTAAGTAAGAGCAACAAAATACATTTTTATATACTTTAGGAAGGATTATTTGGATGAAGCTTGAAAATGCTAATTTTGTTCCCATTGACTTGCATTGGATTTGTGCAACAAATGTTACAACATTTGCATTTGAAACAGTGTCTAGGTAAACAAAAACAAAGGATTGATTGCTGTCATACCTTGTCCATAGTCTGCTTACAGGGTAAGATTTCACCGACTAAGGGCTCTTGTCACACCTGCTCCTGCTCCTCCTCTCTGATACTCGAGGGCACAATGCGGCCCATCATTAACGCACACCTGTCACCATCATTACGCGCATCAGCACTTCATTGGACTCACTTGGACTCTATTACTTTATTGATTATCTCCCCTATATCTGTCACTTCCTCAATTTCTTCCCTGTTTCTGCATTAATGTTTTGTTCCCCCAGTCCAGATGCTGTTCTTGTTTTGTTATATGTCCGTTTATCCATTAAATCTTCACTCCCTGTATTTGCGTCTCGTCTCTCAGCATCTGTCCTCGCAGCTCTATTCAATCTGTATCACTGAAGCGTTACAGATTGCACAATAGAAATGTTAAGGTAATTTCAGACTGAGTCAACATATACAACATTTACTGTGAATGCAGTCTCTGCTAATGTGGGAACATTGCTTTTAAATCTCAATCTTGCTGTAACGCTAAACTTCCGGGATACTAAGGGCAGGCTTTTAATCCCCTCTACCACACGGAACCCCACTAATCTACTGACGGAACGCAAGAGGTGGCTAATAACAGACCTCCATCCTATGCTAGCTTGCTACCGATGGCCTGGCTAGCTGTCTAAATCGCCGTAACCCCCAACCAACCTCTCTACTCACTGGACCCTTTTGATCACTCGACTAAGCATGCCTCTCCTTAATGTCAATATGCCTTGTCCAATGCTGTTCTGGTTAGTGTTTATTGGCTTATTTCACTGTAGAGCCTCTAGTCCTGCTCACTATACCTTATCCAACCTATTAGTTCCACCACCCACACATGCAATGACATCTCCTGGTTTCAATGATGTTTCTAGAGACAATATCTCTCTCTTCATCCCTCAATACCTAGGTTTACCTACACTGCATTCACATCCTACCATACCTTTGTCTATACATTATACCTTGATGCTATTTTATCGCCCCCAGAAACCTCCTTTTACTCTCTGTTCCAGACATTCTAGACGACAAATTCTTATTGCTTTTAGCCGTACCCTTATTTTACTCCTCCTCTGTTCCTCTGGCGATGTAGAGGTGAATCCAGGCCCTGCAGTGCCTAGCTCCACTCCTATTCCCCAGGCGCTCTCTTTTGACGACTTCTGTAACCGTAATAGCCTTGGTTTCATGCATGTTAACATTAGAAGCCTCCTACCTAAGTGTGTTCTATTCACTGCTTTAGCACACTCTACCAACCCGGATGTTCTAGCTGTGTCTGAATCCTGGCTTAGGAAGACCACCAAAAATTCTGAAATTTTAATCCCAAACTACAACATTTTCAGACAAGATAGAACTGCCAAAGGGGGCGGTGTTGCAATCTACTGCAAAGATAACCTGCAGAGTTCTGTCCTACTATCCAGGTCTGTACCCAAACAATTTGAACTTCTACTTTTAAAAATCCACCTCTCTAAAAACAAGTCTCTCACCGTTGCCGCCTGCTATAGACCACCCTCTTCCCCCAGCTGTGCTCTGGACACCATATGTGAACTGATTGCCCCCCATCTATCTTCAGAGCTCGTGCTGCTAGGCGACCTAAACTGGAACATGCTTAACACCCCAGCCATCCTACAATCTAAACTTGATGCCCTCAATCTCACACAAATTATCAATGAACCTACCAGGTAGCTCCCCAAAGCCTTAAACACAGGCACCCTCATAGATATCATCCTAACCAACGTGCCCTCTAAATACACCTCTGCTGTCTTCAACCAAGATCTCAGCGATCACTGCCTCATTGCCTGCATCCGTAATGGGTCAGCGGTCAAACGACCTCCACTCATCACTGTCAAACGCTCCCTGAAACACTTCAGCGAGCAGGCCTTTCTAATCGACCTGGCCGGGGTATCCTGGAAGGATATTGATCTCATCCCGTCAGTAGAGGATGCCTGGATATTTTTTTAAATGCCTTCCTAACCATCTTAAATAAACATGCCCCATTCAAGAAATTTTGAACCAGGAACAGATCTAGCCCTTGGTTCTCCCCAGACCTGACTGCCCTTAACCAACACAAAAACATCCTATGGCGTTCTGCATTAGCATCGAACAGCCCCCGTGATATGCAGCTGTTCAGGGAAGCTAGAAACCATTATACACAGGCAGTTAGAAAAGCTAAGGCTAGCTTTTTCAAGCAGAAATTTGCTTCCTGCAACACTAACTCAAAAAGTTCTGGGACACTGTAAAGTCCATGGAGAATAAGAACACCTCCTCCCAGCTGCCCACTGCACTGAAGATAGGAAACACTGTCACCACTGATAAATCCACCATAATTGAGAATTTCAATAAGCATTTTTCTACGGCTGGCCATGCTTTCCACCTGGCTACTCCTACCCCGGTCAACAGCACTGCACCCCCCACAGCAACTCGCCCAAGCCTTCGCCATTTCTCCTTCTCCCAAATCCGTTCAGCTGATGTTCTGAAAGAGCTGCAAAATCTGGACCCCTACAAATCAGCCGGGCTAGACAATCTGGACCCTTTCGTTCTAAAATTATCTGCCGAAATTGTTGCCACCCCTATTACTAGCCTGTTCAACCTCTCTTTCGTGTCATCTGAGATTCCCAAAGATTGGAAAGCAGCTGCGGTCATCCCCCTCTTCAAAGGGGGGAACACTCTTGACCCAAACTGCTACAGACCTATATCTATCCTACCATGCCTTTCTAAGGTCTTCGAAAGCCAAGTCAACAAACAGATTACTGACCATTTCGAATCTCACCATACCTTCTCTGCTATGCAATCTGGTTTCAGAGCTGGACATGGGTGCACCTCAGCCACGCTCAAGGTCCTAAACAATATCTTAACCGCCATCGATAAGAAACATTACTGGGCAGCCGTATTCATTGATCTGGCCAAGGCTTTCAACTCTGTCAATCACCACATCCTCATCGGCAGACTCGACAGCCTTGGTTTCTCAAATGATTGCCTCGCCTGGTTCAACAACTACTTCTCTGATAGAGTTCAGTGTGTCAAATCGGAGGGTCTGCTGTCCGGACCTCTGGCAGTCTCTATGGGGGTGCCACAGGGTTCAATTCTTGGACCGACTCTCTTCTCTGTATACATCAATGAGGTCGCTCTTGCTGCTGGTGAGTCTCTGATCCACCTCTACGCAGACGACACCATTCTGTATACTTCTGGCCCTTCTTTGGACACTGTGTTAACAACCCTCCAGGCAAGCTTCAATACCATACAACTCTCCGTCCGTGGCCTCCAATTGCTCTTAAATACAAGTAAAACTAAATGCATGCTCTTCAACCGATCGGTACCTGCACCTGCCCGCCTGTCCAACATCACTACTCTGGACGGCTCTGACTTAGAATACGTGGACAACTACAAATACTTAGGTGTCTGGTTAGACTGTAAACTCTCCTTCCAGATCCATATCAAACATCTCCAATCCAAAGTTAAATCTAGAATTGGCTTCCTATTTCGCAACAAAGCATCCTTCACTCATGCTGCCAAACATACCCTTGTAAAACTGACCATCCTACCAATCCTCGACTTTGGCGATGTCATTTACAAAATAGCCTCCAATACCCTACTCAACAAATTGGATGCAGTCTATCACAGTGCAATCCGTTTTGTCACCAAAGCCCCATATACTACCCACCATTGCGACCTGTACGCTCTCGTTGGCTGGCCCTCACTTCATACTCGTCGCTAAACCCACTGGCTCCATGTCATCTACAAGACCCTGCTAGGTAAAGTCCCCCCTTATCTCAGCTTGCTGGTCACCATAGCATATCCCACCTGTAGCACACGCTCCAGCAGGTATATATCTCTAGTCACCCCCAAAACCAATTCTTTCTTTGGCCGCCTCTCCTTCCAGTTCTCTGCTGCCAATGACTGGAACGAACTACAAAAATCTCTGAAACTGGAAACACTTATCTCCCTCACTAGCTTTAAGTACCAACTGTCAGAGCAGCTCACAGATTACTGCACCTGTACATAGCCCACCTATAATTTAGCCCAAACAACTACCTCTTTCCCTACTGTATTTAATTTATTTATTTGCTCCTTTGCACCCCATTATTTTTATTTCTACTTTGCACATTCTTCCATTGCAAATCTACCATTCCAGTGTTTTACTTGCTATATTGTATTTACTTTGCCACCATGGCAGAGAGACCGTGGAGCATGTATTGCTACAGTGTGGGCAGTATCAGAGGGAAAGAGAGAGAGTCTGAAATCTAGTATGAGGGAGAAGGGGATACAGGAAATTAGTTTAGAATATATTGAGGAGAACGTCATTAGATATATTCTAAAATATTTTATATTTTTTTAAGAGCAACGGGGCTGACAGGTAGGATTTAGTTTGTCCCTGTCTCTGGCCCACACTCCAGTACAGTAGGTGGCGGTAATGCATCATAACGTTGGATGCCAACCGCCGATAAACCCCACCGAAGAAGAAGTTGTAGCTAGCTGCTGAAATCAAGCAGGACGTGAAATAAGGTACGTGTTATCCTCATTGAAAGCGAAATAACCCGAATGCATTTCTTAGTGTTCACACACATGTGTATATACTGACGTTTAAATACTTTTTGTTCGACAGCTGTTACATAGCTAGCTAATGCTAGCTGGGCTAGCTAGCTAACGTACATTGCTAACTTGTCCCTAGCAACGCTCTCCTGTGGTCCTCATTTATAACGGTTGCGTTAATGTTATAGTAATCTGCTCGCGCAATTTCTGAAAAGACTGTGCACGCACACAAATATTTGAGCAACAAGGCCCGAGTGGGTGTGGTATATGGCCAATTTACCACTGCCAAGGACTGTTCATTCCACAACGCAACGCGGAGTGCCTGGACACAGCTCTTAGCCCAGGTATATTTGCAATGTACCACAAACCCCAGAGGTTCCTTATTGCTATTATAAACTGGTTACCAACGTAGTTAGAGCAGTTTTGTCATACCTGTGGTATACCACGGCTGTCAGCCAATCAGCATTCAGGGCTCGAACCACCCAGTTTATAATGAGAATTTATAGACGTGATAGTGATGTTGTGTTTCCATAAGTGGCTGAATTGGTCTAATTCATGTATGGTAAAGCTTCAGACACTTCCAATTCAAATGAACTCATGACGAAAACTTTTTGAGCTTAGGAGTCTAAGGTGACAAACCGCCCACCCGGTTTCGGTTGGGTCATTTATAATTCAAAACAATGCATTCTGAAGCATAAACTGGGTGGTTCGAGCCCTGAATGCTGATTGGCTGAAAGCTGTGGTATATCAGACTGGGTATGACAAAACATGTATTTTTACTTCTCTACAGTAATTACGTTGGTAACCAGTTTATAACAACAATAACGCACCTCAGGTGTTTGTCGTTTATTGCCAATGTGACACCGCTAAGAGCTGTATCCAGGCACTCCGCGTTGATTCGTGTATTGGAACAGCCCTTAGCAGTGGTATATTGGCCATATACCACACCCCCTCGGGCCTTACTGCTTAATTATAAACGGAGTGGTTCGACCTCTGAGTGCTGATTGGCTGAAAGCCGTGGTATATCAGACCGTATACCATAGGTAGGACAAAACATTTGTAATTACGATGTTAACCCGTGTGGCACAGCGGTCTAAGGCACTGCATCTCAGTGCAAGAGGCGTCACTACAGTCCCTGGTTCGATTACAGGCTGTATCACATCCGAACACAAGCCTAAGATCACCATTCGACAATGCCAAGTGTTGGCTGGAGTGTTGTAAAGCTCGCCGCCATTGGACTCTGGAGCAGTGGAATCGCGTTCCCTGGATTGATGAATCACGCTTCACCATCTGGCAGTCCGACGGACGACTCTGGGTTTGGCAGGTGGCAGGGGAACGCTACCTGCCCCAATGCATAGTGCGATCTGTAAAGTTTGGTGGAGGAGGAATAATGGTCTGGGGCTGTTTTTCATGGTTCGGGCTAGGTCCCTTAGTTCCAGTGAAGGCTATATATAGGTTATATACAAGGAGTACCGGTTCTGGGTCAGTGTAATGGGGTACGAGGTAGTTGGGGTGATTGATTGAGGTAATAAGTGCTTGTAGTTTTGGTAAGGTGATTAATTGAAGTACTATGTACATGTAGACTTGGCGTTCCAGTACTGCTTACAATGCGATAGCAGAGAGTACATATAATGCCATATCTTTTAGTATCAGTGTTTGGACCTAAGATCTAGCCTTTGGGATCTGGTGAAGATTCTTCCAGATGAATCTCTTGCTCTTTCTTTTGTAGAACAGAAGATGGAGGCAGATTCGTCTCTCCTGAGCTCGGAAATGGAACTGCAGCAGCAAGAGGAGCTCTACCAACAGCTTTTAATACAGGTTTGGATGATTGTGTTAAAAGAAATTTGAAGTGTGCACTTTATTAAAGATGAACACCATTGACATCCAATTGCTGCCAAGTGGGCATACACATTGGGTATGCCCATTTGACTCTGGCCTACAGTGCCTTCAGAAAGTATTCTCACCCCTTGACTTTTTCCACATTTTGTTGTGTTACAAAATAGGATTAAAATGTTTAATTGTATTTTTTTTTTGTCAACGATCTACACAAAATACAAAAAAGTGGAAGAAAATGTCAAACATTTACAGTGGGGCAAAAAAAGTATTTAGTCAGCCACCAATTGTGCAAGTTCTCCCACTTAAAAAGATGAGAGGCCTGTAATTTTCATCATAGGTACACTTCAACTATGACAGACAATGAGGGAAAAAAATCCAGAAAATCACATTGTAGGATTTTTTATGAATTTATTTGCAAATTATGGTGGAAAATACATATTTGGTCACCTACAAACAAGCAAGATTTCTGGCTCTCACAGACCTGTAACTTCTTATTTGAGAGGCTCCTCTGTCCTCCACTCGTTACCTGTATTAATGGCACCTGTTTGAACTTGTTATCAGTATAAAAGACACCTGTCCACAATCTTAAACAGTCACACTCCAAACTCCACTATGGCCAAGATCAAAGAGCTGTCAAAGGACACCAGAAACAAAATTGTAGACCTGCACCAGGCTGGGAAGACTGAATCTGCAATAGGTAAGCAGCTTGGTTTGAAGAAACTGTGGGAGCAATTATTAGGAAATGGAAGACATACAAGACCACTGATAATATCCCTCGATCTGGGGCTCCATGCAAGATCTCACCCCGTGGGGTCAAAATGATCACAAGGTCCTGGAGTGGCTTAGCCAGTCTCCAGATCTCAACCCCATAGAAAATCTTTGGAGGGAGTTGAAAGTCTGTGTTGCCCAGCAACAGCCCCAAAACATCACTGCTCTAGAGGAGATCTGCATGGAGGAATGGGCCAAAATACCAGCAACAGTGTGTGGAAACCTTGTGAAGACTTACAGAAAACATTTGACCTCTGTCATTGCCAACAAAGGGTATATAACAAAGTATTGAGATAAACTTTTGTTATTGACCAAATACTTATTTTCCACCATCATTTGCATAAAAATTCTACAATGTGATTTTCTGGATTTTTTTCCCTCATTTTGTCTGTCATAGTTGAAGTGTACCTGTGATGAAAATGTACAGGCCTCTCTCATTTTTAAGTGGGAGAACTTGCACAATTGGTGGCTGGCTAAATCCTTTTTTGCCCCACTGTATTTAAAACATATATATATATTATATATAGTTGAAGTCGGAAGTTTATGTGCACGTATGTTGGCGTAATTAAAACTTGTTTTTCAACCACTCCACAAATTTCTTGTTAAATTAACAAACTATAGTTTTGGCAAGTCAGTTAGGACATCTACATTGTGCATGACACAAGTACTTTTTCCAACAATTGTTAACAGACAGATTATTTCACTTTCAATTCCAGTGGGTCAGAAGTTTACATACACTAAGTTGACTGTGCCTTTAAACCAGCTTGGAAAATTCCAGGAAATTATATCATGGCTTTAGAAGCTTCTGATAGGCTAATTGACATCATTTGAGTCAATTGGAGGTGTACCTATGGATGTATTTCAAAGCCTACATTCAAACTCAGTGCCTCTTTGCTTGACATCATGGGAAAATCAAAAGAAATCAGCCAAGACCTCAGAAAACAAATTGTAGACCTCCACAAGTCTGGTTCATCCTTGGGAGCAATTTCCAAATTCCTGAAGGTACCACGTTTGTACAAACAATAGTACGGAAGTATAAACGCCATGGGACCACGCAGCCGTCATACTGCTCAGGAAGGAGACCCGTTCTGTCTCCTAGAGATAAATGTACTTTGGTGCGAAAAGTGCAAATCAATCCCAGAACAACAGCAAAGGACCTTGTGAAGATGCTGGAGGAAACCGGTTCAAAACTATCTATATCCACAGTAAAACGAGTCCTATATCGACATAACCTGAAAGGCCGCTCAGCAAGGTCGCAAATGGGTCTTCCAAATGGACAATGACCCCAAGCATACTTCCAAAGTTGTGCCAAAATGGCATTAAAGTTAAGATATTGGAGTGGCCATCACAAAGCCCTGACCTCAATCCTATAGAATATTTGTGGGTTAGAAATGAAAAAGCGTGTGCGAGCAAGGAAGCCTACAAACGTGACTCGGTTACACCAGCTCTGTCAGGAGGAATTGGCCAAAATTCACCCAACTTATTGTGGAAAGCTTCCCAAAATGTTTGACCTAAGTTAAACAATTAAAATCAATGCTACCAAATACTAATTGAGTGTGTGTAAACTTCTGACCCACTGGGAATGTGATGAAAGAAATAAAAGCTGAAATAAATAATTCTCTCAACTATTATTCTGACATTTCATATTTTTTAAATAAAGTGGTGATCCTAACTGACCTAAGACAGGGAATTCTTACTATAATTAAATGTCAGAAATTGTGAAAATGGAGTTTAAATGTGTTTGGCTAAGGTGTATGTAAACGTCTGAGTTCAACTGTAAGTATTCAACCCTCTGTGTCAATACACGTTTGAATCACCTTCAGCAGCAATTACAGCATTTAGTCTTTCTGGGTAAGTCTTCTAAGAGCGACACACACCCTGATTGTACAATATTTGCACATTAGTCTTAAAAAATTCTTCAAGCTCTGCGAAGTTGGTTGTTGATCAGTGCTAGACAGCCATTTAAGTCTTTCCATAGATTTAACTAACCAGGCCACTCGGGAACATCCAATGTCATCTTGGTAAGCAACTCCAGTGTATATTTGTCCTTGTGTTTTAGGTTATTTTAATAAAATAAAAAATACAAAAATTGTCCTGCTGAAAGGTGAATTCTGTTGGAAAGCAGACTTAAATGTTTTTTTTTTTTTACCTTTATTTAACTAGGCAAGTCAGTTAAGAACAAATTCTTATTTTCAATGACGGCCTAGGAACAGTGGGTTAACTGCCTGTTCAGGGGCAGAACGACAGATTTGTACCTTGTCAGCTCGGGGATTTGAACTTACAACCTTCCGGTTACTAGACCAACGCTCTAACCACTAGGCTACCCTGCCACCCCGAAGACTGAAGGTTTTCCTCTAGGATTTAGCCTGTGCTTAGCTCTTTTCCGTTTCTTTTTATTGTAAAAAAAACTCCATCGTCCTTGCCAATGACAAGCATACCCATAACACATTTTTATTCTGTACAGGCTTTCTTCTTTTCATTGTCATTTAGGTTAGTATTGTGGAGTAACTACAACGTTGTATATCCATCCCCAGTTGTCTCCTATCACAGCCATTCAATTGTGTAAATGTTTTAAAGTCACCATTGACCTCATGGTGAAATCCCTGAGTGGTTTCCTTCCTCTCCGGCAACTGAGTTAGAAAGTAAGCCTGTATCTTTGTAGTGACTGGGTGTAGTGATACACCATCCAAAGTGTAATTAATAACTTCACGATGCTCAAAGGAATATTCAATGTATTCTCTTTTTTTCTTGTTTTTACCCATCTCCCAATAGGTGCTCTTCTTTGCTAGGCATTGGATTGAATCTCTGTTTGAAATGCACTGCTCAACTGAGGGACCTTACAGATAATTGTGTGTGGGGTACAGAGATGAGGTAGTCATGTTAAACACTATTATTGCACTTATTTAGGCTTGCCATAACAAAGGGATCGAATACTTATTGACTCAAGATATTTCAGCTTTTGATTCATTTAAAATTTGGAAAAAGTCAAGGGATGTGAATACTTTCTGATGGCACTGACTGTATATATTGCCATTTATGATGTTGTTTTGACAGCTTCTATCAAGATTATAACTTTGGCTTTGGCTCTCAATGAAGCTGGATATGAGGGCCTAGGTTAAATGAATTTGTGGCCATTTTAATTGTTATTCAACCATGAGCGTAGGAAGGATGAAGATTTTGTAATTAAGCTGTAGCTCTTGAAATGAGAAAAACATAATTTTGTAGTTTTAGCATCATACACATATCCCTGGAACATAATCCTGCTCCCAATCCAATTTTCAGTTCAATAGTCAATCCAGTTATCTGTTCAAAAGTCAACTGTGTAAACATTTATCCCTGCATGCATCTATCCATCCTCAACCTTAAGCCCTGATCAAACCTACAGTGTCATTGCGCAAAATGGTGCACGGCATCATCTGGATATGTGTGCAAGAAAATATTAATATTCCTCTTCTGATACCATTTCTGCCAAGCAATCTTCACGAATTTGATGCAAATCCAAAGTATGCATCTGACTGCAACTGCCTCTGCAATGCAAAGCTAAGAGCTGTTATAAATCTCTACTGAGAATGTGCCTGGCATTGAATCAATTTCCTTCTCTCTCTTTTTCTCTCTTGCTCATCTTACTCTCTCTCTCTTTTAGACAATGGGAAAAATGCAAAGTGAAAATCCTCGTGATTCTAGAGTCATCCGGCCACAGCCTGGTCAGTCTCCCTTTGGCACACACACACACACACACACACACACACACACACACACACACATAAACAACAGCTATGTGTTTGTTGAATCCGTAGGTCTGTGTGTGAAGACTTTCACCCTGCCTGATAAACAGAAGGTATTTGTCAACATCTGCCAGTCTGCTGCCGTCCCGCCCCCACCCCCCCTCTCCAGGGAGGCACTAGTGGAGCTCCTAGAATCAGAAGACCCCACAGGATACAGAGTGCCCATGAGCATCGGAGAGGCCCACACAGAGGTGGACAACAGTGAGTGAATGGCTACTTTCTGAGGATGTCTTGACTTGACAGTTAATGCAGTTTTTACATTCTGATCATGGAGTTCCGAACAGATTGTGCATCTACACCTACATTTACAGTACATGTGTCCACCTGGTCCACATGGTGTCTGGATTCACTTTTCCCGTGCTATGTTCAAATGCCAGTATGCATTCTGCAAACGATGGAATAGGAAAAAATCGCTAATAATACAATAATTTTGATAGCATTAGCTAACTAATGGAGCTAGTCAGCTAACCTCTGTAGCTAGCCTGCTAGCTAGCAAAGCTAAAGGGATTGCAAAAGGGATAGCATAACTGTAGCCAGAGACGGCGGCGGAAGTAGGGATGCGGGTGGTGCAGATATTTCTGTATTTCATTTTCAACAAATTAGGAAAAATATCGAAAAACATGTTTTCACTTAGTCATTATAGTGTATTGTGTGTAGGTGGGTGAGAGAAAAAAACATATTTAATCAATTTTGAATTCAGGCTGTAACACAGCAAAATGTGGAATAAGCCAAGGAGTATGAATACTTTCTGAAGGAACTAAGTGTCAGTTGTAGACGTGCGCTGATTCTCTACGCTTCTCTCGGTGTGCACTCGTACACTGCTCCTCTTGGATTTAAGAATGGACTGGTGTGAGGAATATGGTGGAAACCATCTCCAGCCATGCTTACTTTTCAAAGCAAGAGAGGGAGGGAAGGAGTGCACACTTCTGGAGAACAGTAGAGAATTGGAACGCAGCCATGTATCCCAATATTCCTGCATGAATTCCTCTCCTTGTTTAATACTCTCCTTCAACCCGCTTCACTTATCCCTGAAGTGTGTACTTGTACCGGAGCAGTTCTTCCCAACCATTCGTTTTTTCACCCCCCCCAAACCTTTACCCTAAATCGGGGGTGTTCAATCAACTACACTTTGTACAGTATAGCAAAATAAATGCTGCGGTAGCTGTTTTCAAAGTTTTTCTGTCATTTTGTTTCATAGTTGGTAGATAATCACACAAGAACTACGAATCCTACAATATATCCCACTGCAGCAACACACTACCTGGCAGGGGAGCTGTGCGCACCGTGATTGAGGTGCTGAAGATACATTTTTAGAAGCGCTGTGCACAGGAATAAAAGTTGGCCTAATTTACTTGAAAGTCTACTAAAGTGAGACATTGTCCAATAATACACTGCTCAAAAAAATAAAGGGAACACTTAAACAACACAATGTAACTCCAAGTCAATCACACTTCTTTGAAATCAAACTGTCCACTTAGGAAGCAACACTGATTGACAATAAATTTCACATGATGTTGTGCAAATGGAATAGACAACAGGTGGAAATTATAGGCAATTAGCAAGACACCCCCAATAAAGGAGTGGTTCTGCAGGTGGTGACAACAGACCACTTCTCAGTTCCTATGCTTCCTGGCTGATGTTTTGGTCACTTTTGAATGCTGGCTTTCACTCTAGTGGTAGCATGAGACGGAGTCTACAACCCACACAAGTGGCTCAGGTAGTGCAGCTCATCCAGGATGGCACATCAATGCGAGCTGTGGCAAGAAGGTTTGCTGTGTCTGTCAGCGTAGTGTCCAGAGCATGGAGGCGCTACCAGGAGACAGGCCAGTACATCAGGAGACGTGGAGGAGGCCGTAGGAGGGCAACAACCCAGCAGCAGGAGCGCTACCTCCGCCTTTGTTTAAGGAGGAGCAGGAGGAGCACTGCCAGAGCCCTGCAAAATGACCTCCAGCAGGCCACAAATGTGCATGTGTCTGCTCAAACGGTCAGAAACAGACTCCATGAGGGTGGTATGAGGGCCCGACGTCCACAGGTGGGGGTTGTGCTTACAGCCCAACACCGTGCAGGACGTTTGGCATTTGCCAAAGAACACCAAGATTGGCAAATTCGCCACTGGCGCCCTGTGCTCTTCACAGATGAAGGCAGGTTCACACTGAGCACATGTGACAGACGTGACAGAGTCTGGAGACGCCGTGGAGAACGTTCTGCTGCCTGCAACATCCTCCAGCATGACCGGTTTGGCGGTGGGTCAGTCATGGTGTGGGGTGGCATTTCTTTGGGGGGCCGCACAGCCCTCCATGTGCTCGCCAGAGGTAGCCTGACCGCCATTAGGTACCGAGATGAGATCCTCAGACCCCTTGTGAGACCATATGCTGGTGCGGTTTGCCCTGGGTTCCTCCTAATGCAAGACCTCGTGGCTGGAGTGTGTCAGCAGTTCCTGCAAGAGGAAGGCATTGATGCTATGGCCTGGCCCGCCCGTTCCCCAGACCTGAATCCAATTGAGCACATCTGGGACATCATGTCTCGCTCCATCCACCACAGACTGTCCAGGAGTTGTCCTGTCATCAGGAGCATGCCCAGGCGTTGTAGGGAGGTCATACAGGCACGTGGAGGCCACACACACTACTGAGCCTCATTTTGTTTTAAGGATATTACATCTAAGTTGGATCAGCCTGTAGTGTGGTTTTCCACTTAAATTTTGAGTGTGACTCCAAATCCAGACCTCCATGGGTTGATAAATTTGATTTCCATTGATAATTTTTGTGTGATTTTGTTGTCAGCACATTCAACTATGTAAAGAAAAAACGTTTTTAATAAGAATATTTCATTCATTCAGATCTAGGATGTGTTATTTTAGTGTTTCCTTTATATTTTTGAGCAGTGTACATTACTTAGGTTGTTTTCCAAGTTATGAATTTACTTAAACTGTTGCTAGTCAGAATCTCACAGGCATACTTTCACTGATGACTCGAGTGCCCCTCATTGCCACGGTAACCTTCTGCCCTTAAAGGGGCAGCTGAAAATTTTGGCCTCATCGGGTCATCGGGATCCTAATTTTAAAAATAAATATCTTATACTTCTAATTGGCTATGCATGGCCTGTCTGCAACAAACTTAATATCAAATGGATCCGGCCCTAAGCTCGCCCTAACAAACTTACAACATTGTTGTCTGGGGCCCTCGGGGTTTCTGGGCAAGCGATATCAGGTATTTTAAGACGTTTGTTTAAGGATGGATGGGGGAAAACTGAGGATGGATCAACAACATCATAGTTACTCCACAATAATAATCTAAATGACAGTGAACAGAAAGAAGCCTGTACAGAATAAAAATGTTCAAAAAAATGCATCCTGTTTGCAATAATGCACTAATGTGAAACTGAAAAAAATGTAGCAAAGAAATGAACTTTATATCCTGAATGCAAAGTGTTATGTTGGGGCAAATCCAACAAAACACATCAATGAGTACCACTCTTCATATTTTCAAGCATGGTGGTGGCTGCATCATGTTATGGGTATGCTTGTCATCGGCAAGGAATTGGGTTGTTTTTGGCCTAATTAACGTTTTGAATTAAATCGTCTTGAAAATCTATAGCAAGACTTGAAAATGGCTGTCTAGCAACGATCAACAACCAATTTAACAAAGCTTGAAGAATTTTTAAAATAATAATGTGCAAATATTGTATAATCCAGGTGTGCAAAGCTCTTAGCGACAGAAAGACTCAAAGCTGTAATCGCTGCCATAGGTGATTGTAACATGTATTGACTTGGGGGTTGACTACTTATGTAATCAAGATAGATATACAGTGCCTTGCGAAAGTATTCGGCCCCCTTGAACTTTGCGACCTTTTGCCACATTTCAGGCTTCAAACATAAAGATATAAAACTGTATTTTTTTTTGTGAAGAATCGACAACAAGTGGGACACAATCATGAAGTGGAATGACATTTATTGGATATTTCAAACTTTTTTAACAAATCAAAAACTGAAAAATTGGGCGTGCAAAATTATTCAGCCCCTTTACTTTCAGTGCATCAAACTCTCCAGAAGTTCAGTGAGGATCTCTGAATGATCCAATGTTGACCTAAATGACTAATGATGATAAATACAATCCACCTGTGTGTAATCAAGTCTCCGTATAAATGCACCTGCACTGTGATAGTCTCAGAGGTCCGTTAAAAGCGCAGAGAGCATCATGAAGGACAAGGAACACACCAGGCAGGTCCGAGATACTGTTGTGAAGAAGTTTAAAGCCGGATTTGGATACAAAAAGATTTCCCAAGCTTTAAACATCCCAAGGAGCACTGTGCAAGCGATAATATTGAAATGGAAGGAGTATCAGACCACTGCAAATCTACCAAGACCTGGCCATCCCTCTAAACTTTCAGCTCATACAAGGAGAAGACTGATCAGAGATGCAGCCAAGAGGCCCATGATCACTCTGGATGAACTGCAGAGATCTACAGCTGAGGTGGGAGACTCTGTCCATAGGACAACAATCAGTCGTATATTGCACAAATCTGGCCTTTATGGAAGAGTGGCAAGAAGAAGAAGATGATGGTTAAAATTGATGGGAAGATGGATGGAGCCAAATACAGGACCATTCTGGAAGAAAACCTGATGGAGTCTGCAAAAGACCTGAGACTGGGACGGAGATTTGTCTTCCAACAAGACAATGATCCAAAACATAAAGCAAAATCTACAATGGAATGGTTCAAAAATAAACATATCTAGGTGTTAGAATGGCCAAGTCAAAGTCCAGACCTGAATCCAATCGAGAATCTGTGGAAAGAACTGAAAACTGCTGTTCACAAATGCTCTCCATCCAACCTCACTGAGCTCGAGCTGTTTTGCAAGGAGGAATGGGAAAAAATGTCGGTCTCTCGATGTGCAAAACTGATAGAGACATACCCCAAGCGACTTACAGCTGTAATCGCAGCAAAAGGTGGCGCTACAAAGTATTAACTTAAGAGGGCTGAATAATTTTGCACACCCAATTTTTCAGTTTTTGTTTGTTAAAAAAGTTTGAAATATCCAATAAATGTCGTTCCACTTCATGATTGTGTCCCACTTGTTGTTGATTCTTTACAAAAAAATACAGTTTTATATCTTTGTTTGAAGCCTGAAATGTGGCAAAAGGTCGCAAAGTTCAAGGGGGCCGAATACTTTCGCAAGGCACTGTATATATATATTTTTGTGTGTGTACATCGTTGACAAAAAATTACAGTTAAATCCATTTTAATCCCACCTTGTAACACAACAAAATGTAGAAAAAGGCAAGGGGTGTGAATAATTTCTGAAGGCACTGTACCTGTTTGAGCTCCTGTTAGACAGATTCGATTTGGTTTCTCAAGGGGAGTCTTACCCTCTACCTGTGTCCGTTCAGATAGGACAGGTCGCGCCTGATACAGAAGCAATCTTTTTTGACCGTGTATATTTGGTCAATCGAGTTGTATATTTTGTATGATATGGCGTTTTTACCATTGGATCACCAAGACCTGTAAATAATATACACTCTGAGCACGTCAACCTGCCTTCTGCTGATTTCATTCCCCTACCACCGCTCCACGGTCTCTATTTTACAATTACATAGGCTAATCAAAGATTTTCAGTCATTGCATGTATAGATCATTTATTTGCTTGACTTACATGTGACTTGACTAACTCATAGAATGCATGACTTGGGCTTGACTCGAGAGATTACATGTTCTACTTGGGACTCGACTTGAGACTCGGATCTCAAGACTTGCTTGTGACTCGAGAAATAGTGACTTGGTTCTGTCCTGTGCCCACAGACTCCCAAGGCTGCACAGCCTACGACGTGGTCATCAGTGAAGAGTTCTTCCAGAAATGCCAGGTGTGTGTGTGTGTGTGTGTGTTTGTTTGCAGGGGTGTGTGTGTTTGCAGGGGTGTGTGTGTAACTTCTGTCTGTGTGTTTGTAGAAGGATCCTCTATTCCAGCAGTTTCTGATCGCTGTGTCATTGGAGGGGCTGGAGAACAAATACAACCTGGAGCTCAGCCGAGGTATGTATGCCTGTATCTTCAGTGTACGTGTAAGCTTCAATATGGATTAGTTTTTTTGTTTCGTATGTGTGAGTGAGTGTGCGAGCATTAATCAGACCCATGTTCTGTGTGTTCTGCTCCAGATGAGGTAATATCCATCTGTTTCACCTTACATCCTGTGTTTTTCTCTCCTTCCCTCCCAGACTGGAAGGTTCTGAAGAACAGGAAGTTTCTGGGCTCTGTGAACGAACAAAATATCCGCACTAAGAGCAAACCTGTGATTCAGGAAATAGAACCCAAGTATGTTTTTGCTCTTTCTTTCTTTCTCTTTCTTTTTTTTTGTACCCTCACTCTCTCTCAGACACACACACCACACAACTCACATCTGTTATCATTAATTCACCACTAGAGGATGGTGTAGAGTTAACTACAGTCTGTATGTGGAGGAGTTCAATCTCCTCTCTCTCTCTCCACAGGGATACTCGCACAGCGCCAGAACCAGCCAAACGGTAGGTCTGTCTGAGTTGTCCGCTGTGGATTTGATTGTCACATACCAAACTGGAACATATTAATTTTCTCCTTCTTTCTCACTCTCTTGCGCTAACCCACCTCTCTCTCCCTCTCGTCTCTTCTCTCCATCCATCTCCAGGCCAGAGTTCTGTCTGCTGGTGGAGCCCCCTGTAGGTGATCCAGAGTTTCTGATAGCCGAGATACAGCTGCCTGGAGTGGTGAGAGACAAGCCCAGTCCTAAACACATCTCTCTCTCCCTATACTCTGTGTTTAACTTCTTCCCCTATAGCAGGGGTGTCAGTCATTTGGCCCTAGGGGCTGCATTCGGAGGGCCGCACTAAAAATCTGTTATTTCTTCACAGTCAAAATTTGCAACGAATAGTCCTCTATCCATTGGTCGCAGTTGCAAACCAGGTCGCAGTTGCAAATGAGAACAACTAGCCTACCTGGTTAAATAAAGGTGGAAAAAAAACTAATCATGTTTTTGGGGAATTTTCGATGCTCTCTGACTATTTAGTGATTTATTAGCGAGCTGGACACAGTCGAGAAACTGTATGAATGTAGGTCCATTATTTAGTCATTTTAAAGTATATTGAGTTTGTTTTTTATTTAACCCGGGGCCTGGATTATACCCCCTCGCAAGCCATATTTTATCATGATCATTTATACAGTTTCGACACCCCTGCCCTATAGACTAGGTCCTAAACCCATTCCTTCACCACTTATACTCAAACCGTTTCCTCACCCATAGATCTATAATCTATATACTATTGTAAACCCATTCTTAATTTCATATTCTCAACGTGTTAAACTGCTTCCTCACTCCCTCCCTATACTCTATGCCAGTGTTCTTCTTAGCTGGTCCTGGGGACCCACAGGATGTGCTGGGTTTTGTTCCAGCCCAGCACCAACACACCTTTTTAAAAATAATTATCTAATCAACATACGTGGCAGTGATTTTAATAGGACCCAGAGTTTTTTTTACTGATTACCTTTGGGTGCTTATTATGACATTAACACGTAAGCCAGCAACGTTTCCCTTGTCCTCTCTCCTTCACTCCCTCCCTTCTCTTTCCAGGCCTCCTCTCTCTCCCTCGTTCTGGACCTTGGGGAGGACAGGCTTGTCCTGAATGCCCGGCCCTCCCTCTTTCATCTGGACTGTTTCATTCCCTTCTTCATTGACCAGGAGGGCAGCGTAGCACAGTACAACACCAACACACAGGTACACACACACATTCTAAAACACAGTACAGCTATTCACTGACACACGGTGTCTGATATTGACACTCTTTGTTCTCCTCTCTCGCTCTCTCCGCCTCCCCTTTCTCTCTCCACAGATTCTCACGGTGACAATGCCAGTGGTGTCTTCATGAAGAAGCTGAATGTCAGATATCTGTCCGTTTTTGTTAGCTAGGTCTTTTTATTTTGTCTAAATTTGCACTAAGAATGGCATAATCAAGTTATATGAAAATAAAACTGTTATTTTTAATCACCGTCTGTGAGCGCTTATGTTCACATCACTTCAGTTCGTCTTTGATAAATGAAGAGTTATCACACGAAACATTAGCCATGCATTCTCATTATCACACCAGTCATATTTAGCCATAACAATCCTTCAAACACTCTTGCAGTTAGTCGACATATATTCCAACAATACCCCATTCAACCGTCTCTTTAGTATGGGTGTTACTCTTTTTTTTACTACTTGTTTCCGGGAGTCCCTCTATGAACGGAAGACCCTATTCGTGGAAAGGGATGGAAGAAAATACTCATCCCACCTATTTCTGGCCATTTATTTCTGGCCCTGGTATGCTCCTCTCATCCATCCCTCTTTTGTCTCCCCTTTCTCTCTCTCCGCTTTCATTCTCTGTGTGTCTCTGTCTCTGTCTCTCTCGCCACCTGCCCCTCTTTTGTTCAGTGAGGTCATTCCCTCGTTCTCTTAATCCCAGTAGGCGGTTGTCTTTCTCCCAAAGTTCTCTCCTAATCCGCCCATGGCCCTCTGCCCTACACACACACACACACTGCCCATCACCACCCCTCCCCTGTATAAAACTCCCATTGTCTCACGACAATAGTCATTCTCCTGGGCTCCTCTGTCTATCGGTCTGTCACACCGTTGAATCCTCACCTTGCTCTTGGTAAGTCTTTCTCCAACTCCTCCTGTACATCCAGGTGCTGAATGACCTTTCACCTCTTGATGCTGCTCGCTCAGTTTTGGTCATGTAGGGTCAGTTTCTCAGACAGAGATTATGCCTAGTCTTGGCCTAAAGTTTTTTTGATCCAAGACTCAGTTTCACCTGTGTCCGGGAAACTGGCATCTTAAGATATTCCTAACAAAAATATACTTATCTGTCTGTGGCATCAGTTTTTGTACCTTTTTAGATCAAACCGACACCCTGTCATTGTCTTTAGTTGGTGCATATACAGTTGAAGTCAGAGGTTTACATACACTTAGGTTGGAATCATTCAAAATGGTTTTTCAACCACTCCACAAATTTCTTGTGAACAAACGATTGTTTTGGCAAGTCGGTTACGACATCTACTTTGTGCATGACACAAGTCATTTTTCGGACAATTGTTTACAGACAGATTATTTCACTTATAACTCACTGTGTCACAATTCCAGTGGGTCAGAAGTTTACATACACTAAGTTGACTGTGCCTTTGAACAGCTTGGAAAATTCCAGAAAATTATGTCATGGCTTTAGACGTTTCTGATAGGCTAATTGACATCATTTGAGTCAATTGAAGGTGTACCTGTGGATGTATTTCAAGGCCATACCTTCAAACTCAGTGCCTCTTTGCTTGACATCATGGGAAAATCAAAAAGAAATCAGCCAAGACCTCAGAAAGAAAATTGTAGACCACAAATCTGGTTTATCCTTGGGAGCAATTTCCAAACGTCTGAAGGTACCATCTGTACAAACAATAGTATGCAAGTATAAACACTTGGTCACAAAGGGATCTTACAAATGGACAATGACCCCAAACATACTTCCAAAGTTGTGGCAAAATGGCTTAAGGACAACAAAGTCAAGGTATTGGAGTGGCCGTCACAAAGCCCTGACCTCAATCCCATAGAAAATTTGTGGGACTTATTGTGGGAAGCTTGTGGAAGGCTACCTGAAACGTTTGACCCAAGTGAAACAATTTAAAGGCAATGCTACCAAATACTAATTGAGTGTATGTAAACGTCTGCCCCACTGGGAATGTGATGAAAGAAATAAAAGCTGAAATAAATCATTCTCTCTACTCTTATTCTGACATTTCACATTCTTAAAATAAAGTAGTGATCCTAACTGACCTAAAACAGGGAATTGTTACTAGGATTAAATGTCAGGAACTGTGAAACTGAGTTTAAATGTATTTGGCTAAGGTGTATGTAAACTTCTGACTTCAACTATAAGTATTGCCTGTACTGATCAATGTAGGCCTGGTCATATATGATGGTTTGTGTTTTGGGTATTTTGTCTCCTGTGGATGATTATGGATTGTACTTTAATTGCAGCGGCTGGGATAAGTCCAGGACCCTCATTGACCTTGTAGCTCTTTTAGCCAGCCCTAACGTCCAGTCAGCTAGTCCGTTATACTGTGCTAACTCTCTTCTTCCTTCCTCCCTCCTCCTTCTCGTTCCCAACGGGTTAGATATACATTCTGACAGACAGATAGCTAGGGGCAGTGATCCCCTTTCTCCCTCCCTCCCTAGGACTATTAATACTGTCCTCTCCCCTATAGCAGTGATAATGAGCCGCTGTGACTCACTCTAATCTCCCACCGTCTCCCCACCCTGCCTCCCATCCCACGGCGTCCTTGACTAAAATGAACCCATCAGAATTCCACCGTCAATGCTCCCTCCGCTGCTGTCCCGGAGAAACTTTACACTTGCCTCAAATCCCGTCTGTCTTGCCGGACCGCTTACCAACCAACTGCCATTTAGCTCCAAATGGTGGGCTTCCGCTGCCTCGCCTGGTCGGCCTACTGCTAGGCCGGTATTCTTAACCCTCCCTCAGCTTGAGTTCACACCCTTTTTCCATATCCATGCTGGCTTCTCCTGGGTCGGTCATTGGGGCCACGCAATAGAGCATGTTTTAATGTTTTGCAACAGAACCAAAATGTATGTTTCTTATTGTACAATTCCAGGTTGTCTCTCCCAGTTTGTCTGTGTTTTTATATTTTATATATATATATATATATATATATTTATTTATTTTACCTTGGTGCCTAATGACCATGACCCTGTTCCTGGTTGGAGTGGAATAAGCTTGGGTACAGGCCTAGAGTCAGGTCTTAAACAATGGTGGATTTCAGATGTTAGGCCGATAAAAACAGGGAGAACTGATCTAGCGCTGATAATTGTCTTAAAGTGAATGTGGTAATGGTCAGGGAGAGGGAAGCAGCACCAGGACTAGCTTTTAGGAGCACATCATTTAACTAACCAAATACGTTGTATAAACACAGTCTACTGAAAAAAAAAAAAACGTCAATCAACTCATGACAATGTAGTACCACAAACGAGCACGAGAAGTCAAACAGAACACAGCGGAGCTTTGGAAGCGAGGTAACGACAGGACCGACTCTATCAGCGCTGGACCTCCACCGATGTTGTCACCCACCATGTGTTCCTTCGTCCATCCGTCAGTGCGTCTCATTGTCCCCTCCGTTGGCTAGGTAAACACACTGAGTAAGTCATTAGCCGTGACACCCCGTTGGAAAGCGGGATGGTTTTCATCTCTGCGAGGCGCCGATGGCATTTTAGGACGGCCGACATTGTTTCAGGCACAAAACCAAGTGAGGGAGAGACAGCTATGTACCCTATAAATATTTCCTGGGCAAATGCTATGCTATAAATTGTTTCAGCTGACACCATTTGTAGAGAGGCGTCACCGGGAAAAGAGAAAAGGGGTTTATAGACACAACAAAGAATACGGGTTGATAGACATAAGAGGAAGATGAGAAAGAAGGACTGGGGAAAGAAGGACCAGGATTCAATATAATTGTCTAATGTGCTGAAACCAACCCCATGCAACAAGTGTAACGTTTTATAAAGCCCTTCCATTCAATGACAACATGTATTGCTGAGGACTAGACCTATAGGTTTTGATTATACAAACCCAAGTATAACCAACCACGGCTATCACAGTACATTTTTGCAGTATTAAATCAACGCTTAAAGTACATTTTAACACTGCCACAGATAACATATGGGCCCACTCTACAGAGTGTAAAAAGTACTCTGATTATAGTGTTACATTTTGCGTGTTAATGTAACACTTGGTAGTGTAAAAAATGTACTCTACATTACACTTCCCCGTGTTATGCAAATTTAACACTGGGCTAATTAACACTGTTTTATTTATATTCAACTCCAGTTTTAATCTAGAGTTAAGTCCTATTAGTGTTAAACAGTCCTTTTGGGTGAGGTCTAAATCCTCATTTGCATATTTCCCATGGTGCCTTTTCTTTTTGAATGAAGCCACTCCTGAGTGGTGCAGCGGTCTAAGGCACTGCATCACAGTGCTAGAGGCGTCACTACAGACCCCCGTTGGATTCCAGGCTGCATCACAACCAGCCGTGATTGGGAGTCCAATAGGGCGGCGCACAATTGGCCCAGCATCTTTAGGGTTGGGCCGTGGTAGGCCGCCACTGTAAATACAAATTTGTTCTTAACTGACTTGCGTAGGTAAAAAAAAATAAAAAATAAAAAATAAAAAAATTTCCAATTGTAGAGATACCACACATGACTGTATTTGTTATTTACTGAGGCACGGTTGTTGAATGCTTTCTATTTAAAGGCCTGTGGCTTTCACCAAATGAGTACCTAGGTGAATGTTGTCATTCAACTTAATGACACTGCATTACATATATCACAAGGCCTTGCTTTGATGGCCTAGTTTTACTCCAATACAGTGAAGTTAGGAGTAATTCCTATTGGAATCCAGCCAGAGGTAGGATGTCATACAGTTGTCAATTCTATTAACCTGCATTCAGCGTTGATTTAAAAAAAGACTACGTAAACCATTTAAACCAGTAACAAGTACAATAAATCTTACTACCTGATTGGATTAGTTCAGAAAAAATATGTTCGTTTTATTTGTACAGCATAAGATTAATCAATCAATCAATCAATGTACATGCAAAAACACAGATACTAAAAACAATCCTAAAAAAAAATCTGCCTGCAGTAAAGCATGCTGGGGAATATGAGGATGGGTGTGGTTTTGATTGGACTGTTTTACTCTTCAAAGTGTAAATCAATACTTTTGGCTATTAACACCAACGCTTGGGATTCTTTTACACCACTGAGTATGAATTTCACTCTTACGGTGTTCATTTAGTTCCTAAATCAACACTAGAAATGTTACATTGAACAATCAACGTGAGCCAATTTGCTGTGTACCCTCAAATTTACTCTCTACTCCTTCACACAAGTCATCTACCGGTCTATTGTTCAAGGTGACAGATAGGAATGGAAAATAGAGGAGAGAAATAAAGAAGGGGAACTGAAGAAAGTGACAGAAACTGTATCTCCCCGTCTGTGTTTAGGGCCGTAACATTCTCACCTGTTCACACTGTCAATCTCTCTGCTTGTCAGCCAGAAAGATGTCAGCACCATGGGACAATTTATAGCAGAAACCCCCGTGGTCCAACATGCAACAATCCCCTTGTGAGTGTGTGTGTGTGTGTATCTTTCTCTGTTCATGTGAACAACCATTATTTTCTTACATTTTTATTGGACATATAAAGCCAAACGACAACGTGAAAACAAAACGAAAGGCTCACGCACACACACACACACACACACACACACAAAACGTACAATATGAAAACAATATTAAAATATATCACATCTTGTCCCCTGTCGGCCCAAGTTCTTACTCCTGACGGACAGAGGGTAATTGTTTTAAATTGTTTAAAGGTCAACATCTCAGGATAAAGTTATCAGTACTTCCTCTGGGTGTATTTATCATTCTTTTTCGAACAAAGAAAGGACATTAGGTCTTTCAACCCGGGTTGATACAGTGGGTGGTTTGGAGGGCATCCAGTGAAGTAAGATCAGTCGGTGGGCTTTCAGCATGCTGTAATGTCTGTCTGGAACTCCAAACGTAGCTGTCAAAGGGCACAGGTCAAGACCAAGAACTTTAGAGAGGCTCGTGGGAGGGAAAGGAAAGGAGGGAGATCCCACCATCCCCTCTTATTGTGGGAAAAAGGATGACCAATACTCTGGCAGCTTAGAGCATGAATGGAATATATGGGTGGGATCGATCATACGTGTGATCAGCGGGGAGACATGTGGTGTCCCATCACAGGTGTCGTTTGTGTATGAGGGAAAAAATGATTTGGTTTTTGCTTTGATGTAGTGAATTCCGTGCAAGACTTTGAACTGAATGAAACCTAATCGAGCAGGGGGGGGGGGGGGGGTTAAAGCCATCAAATCGACTGTCAAAAGAGGAGGGAGAGCACCTATTTTGTTTTTGTGCGTGATAGTTACTAGATAATTGTATTGTAAAGAGGTTGGTGATTATGAATGAGATGTATATCGACTATCCTTTCGGTTTTCTTCTAGTGCAGCCATGTCTGATGTAGAGGAGGAATACGAGTGAGTATGGAAATAATATACATTACCGATGTAATGCTGTGGTGGCCACTTTCCTGGTTTCAATTTTGAATGTATTGCCAATTGAATCTCTCTCTCTTTCTCTCTCTCTCTCTCTCTCTCTCTTTCTCACACACACACACACGTTTGCTCTCTCTCCTTCTCTCTCTCTCTCTCTCTCTGGTAGAGGGGAGCAGGCGGAAGGTGAGTCGGTTGCAGAGCTGAGGTGTTAGTGTTGTCATTCATGCTGGACCACACTTGGGCTTGCATGTGGCAGTCAACGGCCCAGTTATTATTAGCCTGTTCTCTCAGATCCTTTTGCTTTCAGCACACCGCTGACAAATGGTTTTTAAAGCCCCAAGCCTCTGACCCCCTATTAGCCACACACTCTCCGTCTCTCTTTTCATCTCCCTCCATTCTTTTCATCTTCTATCTCTTTAATCATCATTCTAATGTCTCTCCCCATCCCTTTGTCTCGTGTCTTTTTCGTCTCCACACTTGTCTTTCTTAGTCCCCCCCCCCCCATCCCCCTATGTCTACCGCGTTGCCTGGATTTCTTCCTTGTTCCATGTCCCTTCTTGTGTCCTCTGAACTGCTCTCTGACTTTCTCTCTCTCCATTTGGCTCCCCCCCTCTTCTCTTCTCTCTCTCTCTCTCTCTCTCTCTCTCTCTCTCTTGCTTACTCTCTTTCCAGAGGAGGCAGAGGAGGAGCAAGAGGAGGAGCCAGAAGAAGAACCGCAGGAGGAGGATGAAGGAGGTGAGACTAGTTGTCTCTCGAATGATACCTTATATGTACAATAACACTGCACTACTTTTGTCTGTCTCAAATTACAATCTATATCCCCTACAACACAACACTACTTTAGACTGGCTGTGTCCCAAATTTCACCCTAAATCCCCTACAACACAACACTACTTTAGACTGGCTGTGTCCCAAATTACACCCTAAATCCCCTACAACACAACACTACTTTAGACTGTCTGTGTCCCAAATTACACCCTATATCCCCTACAACACAACACTACTCTAGACTGGTTGTGTCCCAAATTACACCCTAAATCCCCTACAACACACCTACTTAACAATGGCTGTCTCAAAAGACATCTCATATCCTGTATAACACTTTAGACTAGAACCATGTGACTTGCTCTATGTGACTTTGGGTTCTTAATTGGATTCGTTCCGACATTTCCTGATTTCTTGTTGTGTTTCTACAGATATATATATATATATATATATATTAAATAATTTGTGTACTTGTTTGACATTTTACTGCATTGTTAGGGGCTAGTAACATAAGCATTTCGCTGCACCAGCTATAAAATCTGCTAAACTGTGTGTGTGACCAATCAACTATGATTTGATTTGATTACATGGGAATTGCCTAGGATGTCATGCCATAATGATGATTAGCCCACTGTGTAGAAATAGCCAATCAGAATCTAGAGATGAACAGACCTCACAAGTCATCATCAGCGACAGAACCTGTCTGTCCAATCAGACTGACTTCAGAGCCGAGGTCACTCAGATGAGATATGGACGACATTAGTATCTTAATGAGCAAGGTATTCTGTGTATAATGCCAGACTAATGGGTGATGCACTCTGACCTGTCAATATCCCTTATGTCCCGCTTCCATTGGCTGACCCTGTGCTGGTCCTGGCTATCAGAGAAAAAAGAGTACACAGGTAGGGTGAGAACACATTATCCCAACAAAAATATTAAAGAAATAAATGCCAATAAAATAAAAAATGATGATATGATCTATATCTACGGAGTACTTATAGGGTTATTCCATTCTATTTAGCCTCAAATCTATTTGCGGTATGGGTTTTACAGTTGTTGTTATCGCTGCGGTACTTTTCAGTGTTCAACTGCTTGTTTTTGTTGCTCTCGCTGCTTAGTTTTCGACTTTTTTAATGCTCTGCACTTCCTTATGTGGGGACAATATGCATGGAGTGAACAAAACATTAGGAACACCTTCATGATATTGCATTGCAACCCTTTTGGCCACAGAACAGCCTCTATTCGTATATATCCCCTACAACACAACACTACTTTAGACTTGGGCGGCAGGTAGCCTAGTGGTTAGAGCATTGGACGTTCGGTTGCTAGATCAAATCCCCGTGTTGACAAGGTACAAATCTGTCATTTTGCACCTGAGCAAGGCAGTTATCCCACTGTTCCTAGGCTGTCAATGTAAATGAGAATTTGTTCTTAGCTGACTTGTCTAGTTAAATAAAAATAAGTAAAAATAAAACATTCGTAGGGGCATGCACTTTACAAAGGGGTTAAGTGTTACACAGGGAAGTTGGCTGGCTGTCCTTTGGGTGGTCGACCATTCTTGATACACACAGGAAACTGTTGAGCGTGAAAAACCCAGCAGTGTTGCAGTTCTTGACACACTCAAACCTGTGCGCCTGGCATCTTCTACCATACGCCGTTCAAAGGCACTTCAATATGTTGTCTTGCCCATTCACCCTCAATGGCACACATACACAATCCATGTCTCAAGGCTTAACAATCCTTCTTTAACCTGTAACCTCCCCTTTATCTACACTGCTTGAAGTAGATTTAACAAGTGACATCAATAAGGGATCATAGCTTTCACCTGGATTCACCTGGTCAGTCTATGTCATGGAAAGAGTAGGGGTTCCTGATGTTTTGTACACTCAGTGTACATCCTCATATGTAGAACATTTGCAATTACTTCTTGTATGTACATGTGTGATTGTGTGCATACGTAATTATGAATACTTGTACAGTACAAGTCTCAGAAAACTACATTTCTCTCTAGTAACTGTTGGGGTCACACAATTGTAGTCAATGATGTGGCCCTCAGTGCATGATGGGACATGTGAGTTTTCCTAAGCCTGTCGTTCCATATCTCTCTTCTTGCACCTCCCTCCTTCCCTCTGTTTTTCATATTTTCCACCTTTCTTATCAATTTTCTGCTTCAATCTTTTATCCCATCTTTATCTTTCTCTCACCATTCCCATCTCTCTCTCTTTCTCTCAATATCTACTGTATATCTCTCTCTTTTCTCTCTCTCTCTCGCTCTCTCTCTCTCGCCCCCTCTGCCTTTGGCACATCAGAGCAGGAAGCTCAGGAGGAGGAAGGTGAGAGTGATTGTGGGAGTGATTCTAATACACCCGAGGCACACATTGATTTTTTAAAAATCACATTAAATCTAACCTACATTTGAAATGCCTGTAAGAAGAAGGAATCACATGTTCTAACTCTTTAACTCATGACCTCATCAACAAAGCTGTACTGTTGCTGTAGCTACACACACAGACACATCATGATGATGATGATGATGATGATGATAGTGCATGCTGTTGCTCCTGTTGTACTCTGGAGGTCAAATACTAACTTTCAGATCTGTAAACATAACTCAAATCTTTTTTTTGGTTGCACACCCTTTTGATATCAATGTATGATTTACGCAAAACATATGGCCTTGACATTTTGTCCTGTTTTTGAGATTTGTGTTTTCTTCAGGACGATGGATTTCATATGACATCTTCAGAATGAGAGCAAGAATATACATTTCTGTGCTTTCATGTGTTAATTCTTCTCTCTCTTTCTCTCTCTCTCTCTATACAGAGGAGAAACTCCCCATGCCCAAGTATGTTCACTTTTGTTTGTGGCAATTTTGCTTTGTGTTGTGTGACAAATAGGTTAAAACATTTATTTCTCTGTTCATCCTCTATTCCACTTATTTCCCCCCCCCCCCCCTCCCCCCCAAGGCCCATGGTGCCCCAGCTAGCCCCTCCCAAGATTCCAGAGGGGGATAGGGTGGACTTCGATGTGAGTGATGTCATCTCATATCAAGGAATTGGTCCATTATTGGGTCCTGATTGGCTGTTCCCCTTCAATGTCCAAATTCACCACTGAACAGTAATAGTGATTGTTAGTTTGATGCAGCTCCGCTTTCCACCACATCTCTGAATAAGAATCCATTTCATCTCAATCCTCTCTCAGGACATCCACAGGAAGAGGATGGAGAAGGACCTCATTGAGTTGCAGAGTCTGATTGATGTCCACTTTGACCAGAGGAAGAAGGAGGAAGAGGAGCTCATTGGGCTGAAGGACCGAATTGTGAGTCAACTTCCTGTATACATAATCTTGAAGTGTTGAAATGAAACAGAGGAAGTACCACCTTAACCACATGAACTTGTCCAATAACAATGCTCATGTTTTTTTTTTTTTTTTTTTAATTACGTTTCATCCCAACAGACCACGACCCTGGTCAAGGAGCGCACAAGCTCATGATCCCCCCCAAAAAGTTGATAAGAAAAAGTCCAATGTCATTTCCTCTCATCCTTTCCCTCTCTCATCCCCCACAGGAGAAGCGTCGGTTTGAGAGGGCAGAGGTGCAGCGGGTTCGAGCGGAGAAGGAGCGGGACCGTCAGAACAGGATTGCGGTAGGCCAAAACACACTATTGCGGTAGGCCAGGATTGCGGTAGGGACAAACAGACACCACTGTGGTACTCCTGGTTTTAAGCAACAGGTAGACTTGTGTCGTGTTCGGGAATGTCCTCTCCCTTTGTAACTTTATCGTTTCTCTCTTTCTCAGGAAGAGCGGCAGAGAAAGGAAGACGAGGAGGCTAAAAAGAAGAACGAAGACGAGGCCAAGAAGAAGAAGGTTCTTTCCAACATGGGGGCCAACTTTGGGGGCTTCCTGCAAAAGGTACTTATGTCTACTGTCCTTCGCTTGTTAGCTTTAGGAGCAGATTATTTTTTAGATTCATACAGCAAACGTGTTTCATTAAGATAAATATCTACGATGTTGGTCAGTTGCGGGTCAAATGTTTTGTCAGACTGTTGCGAACATACAGAGAGAATCAGAACATTCTATATAGTTTGAAGTTTGTGAAGTTCTAGGCGTGTTTGACATGTTCCAGGCGGAGCATCGTGGGAGAGGGAAGCGTCTAACGGGGAGAGAGATCAAGAAGAAGACCTTGGCTGAGAGACGACCCACACTGGAGATCGACAACCTGAGAGAGGACGCCCTGAAGTGAGTCCTGGGCCGATCACGCAACACCACACCTTATCCCCAAGCCAAATACACATGGGCCAAAATTCATGTCCAAAGCCCCCACAGCTGGCTGCCAACTGTGTTTCTATGGTTACTGCCTGTAAACCCCCCCCCCCCCCCCGCCTTCTCTTGGTCTCCCAGGCAACAAGCTCAGGAGATGTGGAACTGGATCTACGCCCTAGAGTCGGATAAGTTTGACTTCATTGACCACATGAAGAAACAGAAATATCAGGTGGGAAGACCTGGACACATGTACCAAAGGCAGAATCCATAGATGTTTAGGCTCGTGTGTGAGCGACTGTGTGCGTCTGTTGTGTAGTATTCGTGAAACCACTGATGCAAATGTGATCTCGTCTCATTTTTTTGTGTGTGTGCAGATTATCGTTCTCTTGAATAGAATAACGAGTGCCCAGAAATTGTAAGTACAGTAACCCTATTCAATTTCTTGATTTCTTTAGATGAACTTTTTTGCCACTTTTTTTCAGTAACACGTGTTTGTATGGTATGTGCATTTGTCGACAAGTAACTCCTCTCTCTCTCCCCTGTAGTAAAAAGGTCCATGGCAAGGGGAAGGTTGGCGGTCGGTGGAAGTAAAGAAGCTCCCGCTCTCATAGGGGAGAAGGGAGAAGACGGCTTTGGAGGGAACAAGAAAGGAGGGAGATCCCACTCTTATTTCCTCTCTTATTGTGGCCACCCTCTTCTTTGGCATGTCCTCATGTGTTTCATTGCAAAAATAAAAGTTCTAATAAAAATGTATTGATAATAACACGGTGCACACTCGCTGAGATTGCTAGTTTGATGTTCCTTTGGAAATTGTCACACACACACACACACACGTATTACTTTATTGGGAGCGTGGGAGAAAGTATAATGACTCAGAATTGACCTTAGATCAGTGTCAAGGCTGGCCAACCTCCTACTCCCACATTACTGAACTAGAGAAACGCTGCCCTCTGCTGGAGAGATGTGTAACACCCACTGTAGAGCTACATACAGTAGGTACACTACACCCAGGTGACCACTAATGAGACACACTCATTGGTTTAAACACACATATTAGCTGACACTATAAACCATAATTACAGCACATACTAGTAATCATCAACCCATAACGTTACTAGACAGGCAGAAGGGAATTATAGGCCTGATCTACTTGCAGAGAGCTCACACACACACACTTTCTCTCTCTCTCTTTCTCTCTCTCTCTCTATGTATATATATATGTATATATATATATATATATTATTCTACAATGTAGAAAATAGTAAAAAATCAAGATTGACAACCGGTTAAAGGTTTGGACACCTACTCATTCAAGAGTTTTTCTTTATTTTTTTACTATTTTCTACATTGTAGAATAATAGTGAAGACATCAAAACTATGAAATAACACATATGGAATCAGGTAGTAACCAAAAAAGTGTTAAACCAAAAAAATATATTTTAGATTTTAGATTCTTCAAAGTAGCCACGCTTTGCCTCAATGACAGCTTTGCTCACTCTTGGCATTCTCTCAACCTGCTTCATGAGGTAGTCACCTGGAATGCTTGAAGGAGTTCCCACATATGCTGAGCACTGGTTGGCTGATTTCCTTCACTCTGCGGTCCAACTCATCCCAAACCATCTCAATTGGGTTGAGGTTGGGTGATTGTGGAGGACAGGTCATCTGATACAGCACTCCATCACTCTCCTTCTTGGTCAAATAGCCCTTACACAGCCTGGAGGTGTGTTGGGTCATTGTCCTGTTGAAAAACAAACGATAGTCCCACTATGACCAAACCAGATGGGATGGCGTATTGCTGCAGAATGCTGTGGTAGCCATGCTGGTTAAGTGTGCCTTGAATTCTAAATAAATCACAGACAGTGTCACCAGCAAAGTACCACCACACCATCACAGCTCTTCCTCCATGCTTCACAGTGGGAACCACACATGCGGAGACCATCCGTTCACCTACTCTGCGTCTCACAAAGACACGGCGGCTGGACCCAAAAATCTCAAATTTGGACTCATCAGACCAAAGGACAGATTTCCACCAGTCTAATGTCTATTGCTTGTGTTTCTTGGCCCAAGCAAGTCTCTTCTTATTGGTGTCCTTTAGTAGTGGTTTCTTTGCAGCAATTTGACCATGAAGGCCTGATTCATGAAGTCTCCTCTGAACAGTTGATGTTGAGATGTGTCTGTTACTTGAACTCTGTGAAGCATTTATTTAAGCTGCAATCTGAGGTGCAGTTAATTGCCAATTTTTGAGGCTGGTAACTCTAATGAATTTATCCTCCACAGTAGAAGTATCTCTGGGTCTTCTTTTCCTGTGGCGGTCCTCATGAGAGCCAGTTTCATCGTAGCGCTTGATGATTTCTGCGACTGCAATTGAAAAAACTTTCAAAGTTCTTGAAATTTTCCTGGTTGACTGACCTTCATGTCTTAAAGTAATGATGGACTGTCGTTTCTCTTCGCTTAATAGAACTGTTCTTGCCATAATATGAACTTGGTCTTTTACCAAATAGGGCCATCATCTATCTGTATACCATCCCTACCTTGTCACAACACAACTGATTAGCTTAAATGCATTAAGAAGGAAATAAATTCCACAAATGTACTTTTAACAAGGCACACCTGTTAATCGAAATACCTTCCAGGTGACTACCTCATGAAGCTGGTTGAGAGAATGCCAAGAGTGTCCAAAGCTGTCATCAAGGCAAAGGGTGTCTACTTTGAAGAATCTCAAATATAAAATATTATTTGATTTCTATAACGCTTTTCTGGTTACTACATGATTCCACATGTGTTATTTCATAGTTTTAATGTCTTCACTACTATTCTAGAATGTAGAAAATAGTAAAAATTAAGAAAAACCCTTCAATGTGTAGGTGTGTCCAAACTTTGGACTGGTACTGTGTATGTTCCCTCCCTCCTCGTCCCCCTCCCTCCTATCTTTCCCCCTCTCTCTAAATCCCTGCTCACATGTTTTGCTGAGGCCAGTCCAGTCCAATGCGTCAGACTGACAGAGAGCGAGGAAAGAGGACACAGAAATAATCCAGTCTTTTCCCTCTCACATGCAGCCATCCCACAGATGTCGCTCAGAAGCTTAAATTGTAAATACAACTCGACCACTGTGGAAAGTTCACCACCCATTTTTAAAAAGATAGAAAATACTACAAGATACAGTACTGAACACACTTTCTAAATTGTTTTAATGACCATCAATGTGTATGCGCTCATTTTGGGTGAGGTATCCCTCCTCTTTTCATCTAAATGGGATTACTTGGATACATAGTAATAGTATGATGATATGGTAATAGTATGATGATATGGGATTGGATGAAATATAGGTTTGAACGCCATTTTTCCACTTCGGTTTGATTAAGGGATGGGTTCAATCCGTATCGCAATCCGTATCACCTGAGATCTGCGTTATAGTTTGATTGACATTTAAAGGCAATGTTCCCACATTCGCGGAGATTGCATTCATGTTAAAGGCTGCATATGTTGGCACAATATGAAATGATCTCAAAATGTTCAAGCGGATCTTCCGCGATACGGATTGAACCATCCATGAAAATGTATGCTCTAATCAATCCGTATCGCAGAAAGTCAGCGTTACAGCATGTCCCCGTGTTTTAGCGATTGGTCCAAAGTCAGTGTAGCGTGTATGTGTGGCTGCGGGTGTGTGCGTGTGTGTCCCCTTACAGAAAAAAACACATTATTTAACTTGTTTTTAGAACACTTCATATGACATTTCACATCTGAAAACGTGTTTTTGGAACACTACACATGAAGAAAATGTGTCATTATGATACACAACATGCTTTTGACATACAATTTTCAATTTACGCATTTGACATACAGGACTATATTGTGTACGTTTATTTATAGAGTAATAATTATTCAACGTGTCCTCACCTGGGATTTGATCTCCAAACATTCCGATCTTTCTGCTAAACCACAACGCCGTGCTAATAACTGATTACACATTTATTCCTATATTTTGGGCTTCAAAGTGAATCTCAGCTCATAAACTCAAGAAAAACGAATATAATTATCATACTGATTCAGGAGTACCATTTAAACAAAATAATATGCCCCACTGACTTTAGATAATACAGAAAACTCTCAAATTGCTGAAATAAAAAGTAAATTAAATTATGAGAGAGTCAGATTAATTGATAACTAAAATAGCAGTGCAGGTGGCACTCGTTTGCAAAACGCTGAGATGTATTATAGGTCAATTACCTAAGGTAATGTATGTGTATGGGAATTGCTACAGAATTTGTGGCGTAGCAGAAAGATCCTGACGACTGGTAAAATCAATCATCGTAACATGTTCCTAATCCTTACGGAAAAACTACATGAATTTTACACGATCACGTCACATGTGAAATGTCACGTGATGTATTCCAAAAACACGTTTTCACATATGAAATTTCACATGTGAAGTGTTCCAAAACCACATTTTCATAAGATTTCACATGTGTAATTTGTGAAATCATGTGGTTTTTCCTTAAGGTGGATGCCAGCCATCTGAATATCCTGCTACACCACCAGGTCTGTGGCCATGACTGAGATTGGCCACATATTTATTGGCAAGAATACATTTCTGCATTTATTGTGCGATTATCTGACAACACTAACAAAAGTGTAGCAGTGTTCAGGGAGACTTGATATTAACTGTGCAGAAATGCTCTCGGGATCTGAACTTGTAACCTTTTGGTCCAGGCATTAATGTCTCAGCAGTGCCTCTAGATGGTTATTTGTTACGAAGAGCATACAGTAACTCCTTCAAGTTGTATATACTTTTGGCAAAGTGTAAAAATATATTCTTGGCAATATATGTATAGCCAATCACTGTTATTTCCATAGACCTGGTGGTGCAGCAGGAACTTCACATATCTAGTAACCAAAAGCTTCTGAGTTCAAATCCCTAAGTAATCTAGGGGACCATGACACAATGTTATTTTATACCTTTATTTAACTAGGCATGTCAGTTAAAAACATATTACAATGACAGCCTACCCCGGCCAAACCCGGATGACGCTGGGTCAATTGTGCGCCACCCTATGAGACTCCCAATCACAGCCAGTTGTGATACAGACTGGAATCAAACCAGGGTCTGTAGTGATGCCTCTAGCCCTGGAACAGAATGTGAGCTAGACAAAATATGATGGGGGACCATGACTGATTGAATGAATGTAAATTATGCCTTTTAATGTCAAATATCATTGAGAATATTTTACATCTGGGTTTTCACCTACGCTCAAATGTTGCATCCCCAAGTTGTTACATTTATTTCACATGAGATCATCTTTTTCACATGTGCTTGCATGTTGTCACTCAAGATCACATGTGAAATCCATGTGGTTTTCCCGTAAGGAGCGTGTGTTCATACTCATACTGTTTCTCTTCCTGCTTGCATTTTGATTTGTCTACTTCCTGTAAATGACATAACTCAGGGCTCATCTGTAATAAAGCTTCAATAAATAAATACTCAAGCTGGCAAATCTATCGGACTATCCCTCTGGTCATTTTGGGAA
The DNA here is from genome assembly GCF_002021735.2 of Oncorhynchus kisutch. Lineage (NCBI taxonomy): Eukaryota > Metazoa > Chordata > Actinopteri > Salmoniformes > Salmonidae > Oncorhynchus > Oncorhynchus kisutch. The sequence continues at coordinate 62,768,743 of NC_034179.2, read as the reverse complement.
TGATTTATTTCGTTATTTTACAACCACTCACATTACATTCGGGAAAAAAACCAGAGAAAGCTTTCATGTACTACGGTTTAACACGAACACACACAGACACACGCGTTCGTACACACGATAATAACTTAACATCATACAGCACAAAGAGTTAATACGCAAAACCAAAAAAAGTTACGAAAGAATAATAAGTAAGGAAAGAGTACACAAAATGATCCGAAATGGCAATGCAGCACTGCATCGATGCACAGGTGGCTTGTAGTGTTTGAGTGGTAGCTCAAGTTGGTTTTCTTGGAAGTTTCTATTTGAGTAGTGCAGTTGTGTCATGATCAGCACTACTGAGCTTATTCGCTGTTGTGTAATTTTCAGGTCTTATGCTGTTTTCTTTGAACGTGCACAGGAATGCTCAGTGTACGTGTGTGTGTGTTTTAGCGGAGGGGTTTCTTCAGGGCCTCATCCACCTCCTCCTCAGGACACAGGGCGTGCCACTGGGCCACGGGACGTCTTGGATTGGCCAGCATGTCTGACCAATGGCGGAGGCCCACCCCTGAGGCGCCGAAGCCGATCCAAACCTTCCCGATGGCGTCGTTGCTGCCCAGCTTGTCGTAATCGTACACCGTGATCAACACTTGGACTTTCTGCAAGAGGAAAGGGAAGAGTGGAAAAATTAAATTTAAAAAAAGTCAGGTGAAATCAAAATACCACCACATGTACTGTGTTGTTCAACACACAGGAAAACCTGTCATAACGACCCCAAGGTGTCTTCCTTGCGGGACGTTTGGTGTACAGACCTGTATTTGGCCAAAGGGGATCTCGAAGCTGAAGCTTTCGTTGAAGTAGGGGTTCAGAGTGTTCTGTTTGACCGTCGTCTTCTTCTTCTTCAGCCGCTTGCCTTGGTGCTGCAGCACCACTTTAACGAAGGGATCTGGAGGAATGTTAGTTACAGAGGTCAAACAGAGGTCAAACAGAGGTCAAACCGAGGGTGAGCCGGAATGAAGAACACCTGAGGACACATGATTGTGCAGTAGATTAATGTGTGGTGTCTGCAACTCTGTAATGTTGCCCAGTGGTTCATGTTGAGGTACTTCAACAACATTTCGGCAACCAGATGTCATTAACAGGTCACAACTGGCTAATATTGGGGAGTGGAAAGTCACAGCATGGCTGGTATTAACTAGATGAGTGTAAAGTCACAGCATGGCTGGTATTAACTAGATGAGTGTAAAGTCACAGCATGGCTGGTATTAACTAGATGAGTGTAAAGTCACAGCATGGCTGGTATTAACTAGTTGAGTGTAAAGTCACAACTGGCTAATATTGGTGAGTGTAAAGTCACAGCATGGCTGGTATTAACTAGTTGAGTGTAAAGTCACAGCATGGCTGGTATTAACTAGTTGAGTGTAAAGTCACAGCATGGCTGGTATTAACTAGTTGAGTGTAAAGTCACAGCATGGCTGGTATTAACTAGTTGAGTGTAAAGTCACAGCATGGCTGGTATTAACTAGTTGAGTGTAAAGTCACAGCATGGCTGGAATTAACTAGTTGAGTGTAAAGTCACAGCATGGCTTGTATTAACTAGTTGAGTGTAAAGTCACAGCATGGCTTGTATTAACTAGTTGAGTGTAAAGTCACAGCATGGCTGGTATTAACTAGTTGAGTGTAAAGTCACAGCATGGCTGGTATTAACTAGTTGAGTGTAAAGTCACAGCACGGCTGGTATTAACTAGTTGAGTGTAAAGTCACAGCATGGCTGGTATTAACTAGTTGAGTGTAAAGCCACAGCATGGCTGGTATTAACTAGTTGAGTGTAAAGCCACAGCATGGCTGGTATTAACTAGTTGAGTGTAAAGCCACAGCATGGCTGGTATTAACTAGTTGAGTGTAAAGCCACAGCATGGCTGGTATTGGGTAGGAGAGTGTAAGGACTAATAGAAGGTCACCTGACAAGCCTCCACAGTCCATCGCCTTCAGGTGCTTGGCCTCCATGATGTTGATGGTCAATTTACCGGCCGTGGGGACGTAGCGCAGAGAGATACAGATGTCCCCTAGCTTCTCTACCTGTGTGACCAGACAAACACACACAGGCACGAAGACAGAAAGATGTATTAAAACAGGCAGTTCGATACAGTTTGATGTGCACAGACAGACAGACAGATAGACAGACAGACAGACACATACAGGTAGACGTAGAGAAAACATGCATCCAAAACCCAGACAGACTGTATACGTCCTTCCTCACCTCCTCTTTCTCTCCTCCAACCAGATCCCTCCATTCGTGGAGTGGCTGAGCCAGGTCCACACTGTTCATGGGGATGGAGATCTGCCCAATCACGTCGTGTTTACCAAAGCGATCAAAGTCAAAGACCTGCAGGACCAGAGTCTGACCGCCCAGCTCCTGGTAGGGGATCTGTGGAGGGACGCACAGAACAGGGAGGAGACGGTCAGGACCGAGCGTTCTCGACTAGAGAAACCTCAGTACTGTAAGAGCTTTTCTAAGGGTTATACCTGTACACATGAATGAGTACCACATCTCTCTATCGCCATCTGTTCTCCAGCACCACAGACTGACCTTGAAGATGAAGGTCTCATTGAACACGGGGCATAGGTTCTTGCGCTGGACTTTGGTCTCAAACTTCTTCTTCTTGTCTGGCAGCATGTATACCTTAACATAGGGGTCTGAGGTGCCGCCCATGTCCATGGCTGCCAGGTTTTCAGCCTGCAGGATGCCCACGATCAGCTGGAAGAGGGGGCAGAGAGGGGGAAAAGGTCAGAGGTAAGCAATGGCCGTCAAAATATTTTTAACAACGTCCGTAAGAACGCAGTGATGATTTAGGCGGATTTAGGCCGGGATTCAATCCATATAGGGCTATAACATACCTGATATTTGACCAAACACAAATGTAACACTTCAAAACAATGTCATTAGTCAGTGTCATTAGTCAGACACTTCACATCAAGGAGGTCAAATGTCAGGGAGGACAAGACACACATGCACACAAACACACACACGGACACACACACACCTGGTTGTCAGTGAAGTTGTAGTCCAGGGTGAACTCCAGTTTTCCGAAATTCTCTTTTTCCTCCTCCTCTCCTTCCTTACCTTCTCCTTCCTTAATGACAAAGAACATCATATCAATCATTTATCACAGGTATCATTACACAGTCACTGCATTAGTCTCTCCCTCCACACAGTTACTGACGCTACATCTGGAAATCACTTCAGATCATTTCAAAACCAGTTGCAAATTAGGTACTTGAACCCATTACACCACCCACTATATTGCCCTCCCTCCCTCCGTCTCCTCTCACCTTGCCCTCCTCTCCTTCTCCGGCTCCCTCCTTCTTTCTTCTGCCTCGGCCTCCTTTCCTCTCGCGCACTTTCTTGGGCTTCTTGCCCTTGTTGATGCACTTCTTCCAGATACAGAAACAAAGACAGGCCACCAGAGCCAGCACCACTACCACTATGGCTCCTATTGCCCACATGGGCACTGGAGGAGAGACAAACATAGGCCTTATGTAGCCTTATGACATATATAATACAACATACATATAACATACATAAAATAATTATGTAGCCTTTATGACATCTATTATACAACATACTGTACATAGGCCTTATGTAGGGTTATGACATATACAATGAGTGTACAAAACATTAAGGACACCTTCCTAATATTGAGTTGCACCCACCCCCTTTTGCCCTCAGAACAGCTTCAATACGTCAGGGGCATGGACTCTACAAGGCGTCGACAGCGTTCCACAGGGATGCTGGCCCATGTTGACTCCAATGCTTCCCACAGTTGTGTCAAATTGTCTGGATGTCTTTTGGGTGGTGGACCATTGTCGATACACACGGGAAACTGTTAAGTGTGAAAAAATCCAGCAGCATTGCAGTTCTTGACACAAACTGTTGCACCTGGCACCTACTAACATACCCTGTTCAAAGACACTTAAATATTTTGTCTTGCCCATTCACCCTCTGATTGACACACATACACAATCCAATGTCTCAATTGTCTGAAAGCTTAAAAATATATATTTTCTAACTTGTCTCCTCCCCATAATCTACACTCGTTGAAGTGGATTTAACAAGTTACATTAATAAGGGATCGTGGCTTTTTTTTCTCTTCTCTCTCCAAGCATTACAAACAACAGTCAGGGGAATACAGACTATACATTATATAAAGACTTTCTAAAACAAACATTCTAAGGGATCCTAGCTGTCACCTGGATTCACCTGGTCGGTGTATGTCATGGAACGTGTCCTTAATGTTTTGTACACATAGTGTATAACACGACATACATAGGCCTCGTGTCGCCTTATGCCATGGAATAATAACATCTGACATGTTATTGTGAGGAGGGATGGAAAAGGAGAGCACAAGCGATGGGAAAACAATTGTAACTTACTTTTGAGTTTATGATCTGGGATAAGTGGAGGAAAAGTAGGGGATGGAATGAAAGAGAAGAGATGATGAGAGGACATTATGTGAAACAAAATTACACACACAGAATTAGCAATGAGTGTGTGTGTGTGTGTGTGCTCATTGTGTTCAGGGCTTACTTGGCATGTGGGTGAGTTCGTTGAAGAACTTGCTCTTCATGTTCTTGAACTGGTGATCAGAGTGGTGGGTGGAGGGAGGGGCGGGGCCTGGGGGCGGCTCTTCTCTCTCCTCAGCCGCCCGACGAGCCCGCGCTTGCACACTGGCCAATCGCATCGCAGCTCAACTAAACGGCAGAGGAGACAAAAGAGCAATCATTAAGAGCTGTGTAAGAAATATTTTTATATGCCATGAATTTGAAACATCCTGGTAGGTAAGTCGACTAGATAGGGTTAGGGTTGCGGCTTAACCAACTCAGTGGCCTTGTGGTTCGAGTGTCGGACCTGAGACTGGAAGTTCTTAAATGGTTCTTCCTCAGCTCTTAAGGTTCCTTGGAGAACCTTTGCCCGTTAGAGAACCTTTGAGTTAAGTGTGGGGTCCTTGACCTGGCATCTACGGTTCTTCAAAATTCTAAAAGGTTCTTGAAATGTGTGGAAGCCTGTAGATGTGTCCCATTCACAGGAAATTGGCCAGTGCTAACTGTTTATTTTCCAATGTAACATTTCTAGTGTTGATTCCAAGAGTTAAATTAGCACACATTGGTATAAAGGAACCTCAGTGTTGGTATTATTATCATATTTCCCAGCATGCTCTATTGCAGGTAAATTCTTGCATGAACATTGATTAATTCATTAATCTCATGCTACTCAAATATAAATAACATACATTTTTCGAAATGATTCCAATCTGTTTTTTTCTTTTGGAAAAGTTTTATTGGCACGATTCCTTTAAAAACAGCTCATACATTTTTTACATCATTTACACACATAAAAACGGCAACAAGGCATAAAACACAGCATTTGAGAGTTACATTTGAATTTGTTAAAAAGTACATGTTGTTAAAACCAATTAGTTAAAACAACCATGAGTAAAAGTACTTTCCTTGTAAAAATATCAAATCTGTAGAAGCCATTTAAAATGTGTACTAATGATCTAAAAAGGTAAAACATTTTTAAGACATGAAAAAGATGTTAAAAAGCCACTTTGTTAAAAAGCTGTCTTCAGTCCTTTGTACAGGAGCGGGGTGAGTCTTTATCAAGCTCGCCTCCTCCTGCTCTTCTGAATAGACCATCGTCCCATCCTTCGGGGCCCAGAGGAGATCCCTCCCCTAGGCGCATCGCCCTAGGCGCCGCAGCGCTGTCAGGCCGTGGCCGCCGGGACCTAGGGTGTTGTGGGGGACCCTTCGCCTGGGGTCGAGGCCCCCTTCCTTTCGTACCACCCCAGGGCTTCCGTGGCTACCATGGCCACTGCCTGGGGGGTGGTCTCTACGTTTTTCGCTACCAGCAGGTTGCGGGAGGACCACAGTGCTTCCTTCAGGCACGTGAGGGTGGGCCAGAGCTTGGTGAAGGTCTTCGATGAAATGGGCCTTCGGCCCACCCCATATAGCACGAGCTGAGGTGTTAGGTTACTTGGACTTATTCCACTCGTTCCTGAAATGATTGTTCCAGTTTAGATGTTTAAGCTCGCCTCATATCTTAGTCTCCCAACCGTGGCAGTCATTCTGAATGCAGGTGATTTTTTTCACTAAATGTTGGATGTCTATACTCTCACTTTGCCACAGGATTGAAAATGAATGAATGCAACAACCATGTCTCTGTCACCAGCAAACAAAGTTATAGGTGGTACTATAAAACTAAAATTAACTGGAAAGGCACCCTGGGAAATATGCAAATAAGGCTTAAACCCTACAGCAGGGCTATTAAATTGCGGTCCTGTGGGTTCAAAACATTTCTGGTTTAGGATTTTTGCATGATTCTTCAAAAAAACATCCCATTCGTGGTTCTCTAGAGATCCTAGAATGGTTACCCTATGAAATTGCTCTCAATAACTTTATTTGGTTCCAACTTGCACCTTTATTTTAAAGAATGTACCCTGCTGAGTCATACCATTTTCCCCGAAACATGGTAAGTAAGTTAAGTGAGTCAATGCACCTTTGCTTGACACTCAGCTTTAAAGAGACAAATTGGTAGGTAAGGCCCTGTGACAGAATAGCGCCAACTTAACCAATGGCTTAATCAGCATTATTCTGTGAGTTTGGTAGACATAAGAAAGACAATAAATTGAGCTTAATGTGTCCACTCAACAAACTTTGCTCACAGTAAGCTGAATGTATAAAAACTTGTTGAGTCAAAATACAAATTCATGTTTGTCTTCACTGTAAAAAAGCCAATTTAGCTTAGCCAGAATTATTCTGTGATTTGGGTGGACTTCAGAAGGACAAGAAATGTAGCTAATGTGTGAACGTTTGTTCACTCTACAAACTTTTCTCGAAGTGAGTTGAATTTGAAAAGGCTTTGGGTAAATTTATGCCCAAAGTTTGTGCACTCACAATCCTACTGCAGCTGGGCTCCTTATAATTATACGTTGTATCAACAAACTGCTCGAAGATTACAAATGTTTGCTCAAAACCACGGCCATCGTTATATTTCCCAGCATGCTCTATTGCAGGTTGATTTTCAGAATTGTTTCAATAAATATATATTTTTTTGCATGTACATTAATTGGTTGATTACACAAACATAAATAAGATACATTTTCTAATCTAATTCAATCTGTTAGTAGTTGGACATTTTGATCCTGTCACTGAGCTGTCTGTTCCAGTGTTTATGATCTAGGTAGTCTCACTAATCAATCTTCCTTACAGTCATTCTCAATGCAGGCTGCAGGTGAATAAAAGTTCAAATTGCTGGATATCCTCACTCTGGATTCCAATAGGAATTACACATCACTTTGCAAGTCAGCATTGAGGTTTGAATCAATGTAAAATTGTAAGGCAACCAGCTGCAATAGGATTTGTGAGATTGCTCAACAGAATGGCAATGACGTTGATTCAACGTACAACTGGAAGGCAACCGGCTCTCGTGTTGTCCCTTCATTTAAAACAAAGCCTCAAGGGATAATACGGCTTTGCCTCGGCTTCCAATCTGTCTCCCTCTAGCTCTCTTTCTATCTCTCTCTCCTACTTTGTGTGCGTATGTACTGACATGTCTGTGCAACTGATAGATACACACACACACACACACACATCTGGAATGTCTACATATTAATGGTTTTAAATGTATGTAGATTGTAAAGTATTTTTGTCTGCAATGTCTTTGTTTTTCATTGTGTCAGACCCCAGTAAGACCAACTTTCGCCATTGGCTTCAGCTAATGGAGATCGTAAATAAAATAAATACTCCCTGTCTGTCTGTCTGTCTGTCTGTCTGTCTGTCTGTCTGTCTGTCTGTCTGTCTGTCTGTCTGTCTGTCTGTCTGTCTGTCTGTCTGTCTGTCTGTCTCTCTATGATTTTTTTAGTCTGCTTTCCCCTTTCTCGCACCCATTATCCAGTTCATCAATATGTCTCTCTCTATATGTCTATTTTTCCTCTGTTTCCTCACAATCGTTCTCCCTTTACTTCCTAGACACTCTCTCCCCCCCTCCGATACTAAACTTCCTACTCATCCCTCTCTACCTGACTCTTCTCAATCCCACTCTCCTCTTGAGACTTTCTTCCCCCATCATCACCCCCTGCCTCCCTCTCACTCCACCCCTTCCTCTTGTCAGTTAATCTCTCTATCTAACGCATCGCTCTCGTCCCGTCTGTGTCCGGTATCCCCTCCCTCCTCACCCGCTGCCTCCCGCTCCCCAACCCTTTCTCTATCTCTCTCCTCCCTTCCATATCCCCCTATGTCGTTCTCCCTCCCTCCTTCCTCTCTTGTTTCATAGTGTCCATCACTAATCCCCCTGACTCCATCACAGCCTGGCTGTTGACACACACATGCATGCACATGCACACACACACACATACTAACATGCAAACAAGACCAGTTCTGTTACATATGCATATGAATACCTCCCTGCAAGGCTGCATTATGCCACACACACACACTCCGACCCTCCAACATCTGCTGTCCTCCTCTCACTGTGCACAGACACGTAACAGGATTAATTGCCAAAGGTAATCCCCAAATCCCAGAGCTTAACTAAATTAGGGACAGGTCAGTTCGCTCTCTGCTCCCGTTCCTGTCCTATCCCCTACTATCCCTTATCCACCCTAAGCCACTACCATTAACCCCCACAACATTACCTGCTGTCACACAGACAGATCCCACCTAGTTATCCATACCAATAATCACATTTCCATAACAATATCTGATTTGTGGCTTGTCAAATCAACCCGTTAAATCCCAACAGATAGAGTGAACGTCGCAGGATTAGTAAGCACAGCTATGTGATGGTGAGTGAGGGGAGGCAAACATAAGAGGTTATAGACTGCTGGCTAATAGGCTTGTGACTTCACCAGTCAAGATCACACACATACAGTGCCTTGCGAAAGTATTCGGCCCCCTTGAACTTTGCGACCTTTTGCCACATTTCAGGCTTCAAACATAAAGATATAAAACTGTATTTTTTTTGTGAAGAATCAACAACAAGTGGGACACAATCATGAAGTGGAACGACATTTATTGGATATTTCAAACTTTTTTAACAAATCAAAAACTGAAAAATTGGGCGTGCAAAATTATTCAGCCCCTTTACTTTCAGTGCAGCAAACTCTCTCCAGAAGTTCAGTGAGGATCTCTGAATGATCCAATGTTGACCTAAATGACTAATGATGATAAATACAATCCACCTGTGTGTAATCAAGTCTATAAATGCACCTGCACTGTGATAGTCTCAGAGGTCCAGTTAAAAGCGCAGAGAGCATCATGAAGGACAAGGAACACACCAGGCAGGTCCGAGATACTGTTGTGAAGAAGTTTAAAGCCGGATTTGGATACAAAAAGATTTCCCAAGCTTTAAACATCCCAAGGAGCACTGTGCAAGCGATAATATTGAAATGGAAGGAGTATCAGACCACTGCAAATCTACCAAGACCTGGCCATCCCTCTAAGCTTTGAGCTCATACAAGGAGAAGACTGATCAGAGATGCAGCCAAGAGGCCCATGATCACTCTGGATGAACTGCAGAGATCTACAGCTGAGGTGGGAGACTCTGTCCATAGGACAACAATCAGTCGTATATTGCACAATCTGGCCTTTATGGAAGAGTGGCAAGAAGAAAGCCATTTCTTAAAGATATCCATAAAAAGTGTTGTTTAAAGTTTGCCACAAGCCACCTGGGAGACACACCAAACACGTGGAAGAAGGTGCTCTGGTCAGATGAAACCAAAATTGAACTTTTTGGCAACAATGCAAAACGTTATGTTTGGCGTAAAAGCAACACAGCTCATCACCCTGAGCTCATCACCCTGAACTCAACATCCCCACTGTCAAACATGGTGGTGGCAGCATCATGGTTTGGGCCTGCTTTTCTTCAGCAGGGACAGGGAAGATGGTTAAAATTGATGGGAAGATGGATGGAGCCAAATATAGGACCATTCTGGAAGAAAACCTGATGGAGTCTGCAAAAGACCTGAGATTGGGACGGAGATTTGTCTTCCAACAAGACAATGATCCAAAATATAAAGCAAAATCTACAATGGAATGGTTCAAAAATAAACATATCCAGGTGTTAGAATGGCCAAGTCAAAGTCCAGACCTGAATCCAATCGAGAATCTGTGGAAAGAACTGCTGTTCACAAATGCTCTCCATCCAACCTCACTGACCTCGAGCTGTTTTGCAAGGAGGAATGGGAAAAAATGTCAGTCTCTCGATGTGCAAAACTGATAGAGACATACCCCAAGCGACTTACAGCTGTAATCGCAGCAAAAGGTGGCGCTACAAAGTATTAACTTAAGGGTGCTGAATAATTGTGCACGCCCAATTTTTCAGTTTTTGATTTGTTAAAAAAGTTTGAAACATCCAATAAATGTCGTTCCACTTCATGATTGTGTCCCACTTGTTGTTGATTCTTCACAAAAAATACAGTTTTATATCTTTATGTTTGAAGCCTGAAATGTGGCAAAAGGTCGCAAAGTTCAAGGGGGCCGAATACTTTCGCAAGGCACTGTACGCACACGCACGCTAACACACACACACAAGCACACGCACAGTGCGGGTGAGATGGAGGCTAGCTTGGTTGAGTAGCATAGGGTCGGCCACCACTTCTCACTCATGGTACGTTCCCTTAAGCTGGTCATGGTGGCTGAATGCAGGGATTCAGGGCAGGGCCTTACTGATTAGATACTGGTTAACAGGTAGATCACTGTGTCAGTGATTAGGGTTTTCATGCCTGACTGACCACTCTGTTCTAGGGTTAATTTTTCGCTTCCGGTCTTGGATATATTCACTGTTATTCCAAGGGTTTTATGGTCACATAATAGTATAAGCCTTTGGATTGGTTTGTGCTGGCCAAGGTCATTGGAATAGGCCTAGCTAAACATGCTACTGGTTGATTCTGTTGGGCCATTGGCAGTTAAAGTTATTCTGCAATGAAGTCCAGATAAAATAATCTCCTTAAGAATTTGGATGGATGAACTCATGTTGGAAAGTGCCTATCTAGATTCAGTTATAAATGTGCAGTTCGCAAAGGTCAGGGATGCGAGGACTTTTTTAAATAACTAGGCAAGTCAGTTAAGAACAAATTCTTATTTACAATGACTGCATACCCCGGCCAAACCCAAACAACGCTGGGCCAATTGTGCGACCCCCTATGGGACTCTCAATCACAGCTGGTTGTGATACAGCCAGGTGAACGGATCTCCGTATGTGTGGTTCCCACCGTGAAGCATGGAGGAGGAGGTGTGATGGTGACACTGTTGGTGATTTATTTAGAATTCAAGGTACACTAACCAGCATGGCTACCACAGCATTCTGCAGCGATACTCCATCCCATCTGGTTTGTGCTTAGTGGGACGATCATTTGTTTTTCAACAGGACAATGACCCAACACACCTCCAGGCTGTGTAAGGGCTATTTGACCAAGAAGGAGAGTGATGGAGTGCTGCATCAGATGACCTGGCCTCCACACTCACCTGACCTCAACCCGATTGAGAGGGCTTGGGATGAGTTGGACCGCAGAGTAAAGGAAAAGCATATGCTCAGCATATGTGGGAACTCCTTCAAGTGTTGGAAAAGCATTCCAGGTGAAGCTGGTTGACAGAATACCAAGAGTGAGCAAAGCTGTCATCAAGGCAAAGGGGGGCTTCTTTATTTTATTTGTTTAAGAATTTTTTTGTTACTACATGAATCAATACGTGTTATTTCATAGTTTTGATGTCTTCACTATTATTCTACTGTGTAGATAATAGTAAAAATAAAGAAAAACCCTTGAATGGGTAGGTGTGTCCAAACTTTTGACTGGTACTGTATAAAATCCTTGGAATAACATAAAAATCGATCAAATAACAGAACAAAAATATAAAGGCAACATGGACAGTGTTGATCCCATGTTTCATGAGCTGAAATAAAATATCCCAGAAATGTTCCATACGCACAAAAAGCTTTTCTCTCAAATTTTGTGCACAAATTTGTTTACATCCCTGTTAGAAGACATTTCTCCTTTGCAAAGATAACCCAACCACCTGTGGCATATCAAGAAGCTGATTAAACAGCATGATCATTACACAGGTGCACCTTGTGCTGGGGGGACAATAAAAGGCCACTCTAAAATGTGGAGTTTGTCACACAACATGATGCCACAGATGTTTCAAGCTTTAAGGGAGTGTGCAATTGGCACTGAATTGGAATTGAATGTTCATTTCTATACCATAGGCCGCCTCTAACGTCGCTTTAGATAATTTTGCAGTACGTCCAACCTGCCTCACAACTGCACACTCCATGGATGGCATCGTGAAAGACGAATGGTTTTCTGACGTCAACATTGTGAACAGTGCCCCATGGTAAAAGTGGGTTTAATTGTATGGGCAGGCATAAGTTACAGACAATGAACACAATTGCATTTTATTGATGGTAATTTGAATGCAGAGAGATACTGTGATGAAATCCTGAGGCCCATTGTTGTGCCATTCATCCGCTGCCATCGCCTCACGTTTCAGCATGACAATGTCGCAAGGATCTGTATACAATTCCTGGAAGCTGAAAATGTCCTGCATACTCACCAGACATGTCACCCGTTGAGCATGTTTGGGATGCTCTGGATCGCCGTGTACGACAGCTTGTTCCAGTTCCAGCCAATATCCAGCAACTTCGCACAGCTATTGAAGAGGAGTGGGGACAACATTCCACAGGCCACAATCATCAGCCTGATCAACTCTATACGAAGGAAACGTGTCGCGCTGCATGAGGCAAATGTTAGTCACACCAGATACTGATTGGTGTTCTGATCCACACCCCTAACTATTTTTAAGGTATCTGTGACCAACAGAGGCATATCTGTATTCCCAGTCATGTGAAATCCATAGATTATGGCCTAATGAATTTATTTCAATTGACTGATTTCCTTACATGAACTTTAACTCAGTAAAATCTTTGAAACTGTTGCATGTTGCGTTTATATTTTGGTTCTGTATATATACAATAATTGTGCATTTCCTGTGACCAATACCTGTGACAGTTCCCTCCTTATTTGTCCCAGCATCAGTATTCCATCCCCAATCGATCCTAGCCTTAAAGACGTCCTCCATTTATTTATTTTTTTTACTTTTGAAAAGTACACACACTAAAGGTAAAAAAAAAAAAAAACATGTTTTGAGCAAAATAGTGTTTCTTAGACACAACTGAAAACTTCAAGGAGTACGGGCATTCAAGGTTTGATTTGGTTTGATGGGAAGTTGTGATGTCATCGTCCTCCCTCCTTGCTTGAGGAACAATAGAGGAGCAATAGGGAAGAAAAGAGGAAAGGCCCACCCCCCAACTTGTGCCATGTCATGACTTACCTGAACCATCTTTAGAGATGTGCCTTTTGTTAGGTAAATGAAGTGGTAAATTAGCTGAAAAGGAGATTGGAGTAGGACTTCAAGTAAAGCAGGTGTTAAATGATTTGACAAGGAGAAAAGATTACAACTGAATCCAGGCCGGAACTTTCCAACATGAGTTTATCAACCCAAATTCTAGAGTGTCCATCACAAAATGAGACCTTGACCATCTGAAATGTTTCTGACTTCCTCTGGAAAAAATGTCAGGTAACCAGATTGCCAAGAACCATTTATCTGCCTTCTATGTTTATATCCTGAACAACAAGAGTATGTAGGAAACAATCAACAAACACATCATCATCACACCTGTCTGTTTTGTGGGTTAGACACCAGGAAGACCATGTAGGCCAGTGTTTCCCAATCCTGGTCCTGGGGATCCTAAGCGGTACACATTTGAGTTTTTGCCCTAGCACTACACAGTGACCTGATTCAAATAATCACAACTTAATTATGAGTTGATTATATGAACCAGGTGTTAGGACAAAAACACAAATGTGCACCCCTTGGGGTCCCCAGGACCACGATTGGGAAACACTTCAGAAGGCCTATGCTGGGCCATCTGTTACAGGTGGTAATATCCTAAAAAACAATCCCAAACTGATTCCTCACCCCAAATAATAGGCACATATTGACACCATTCTGCAGACCTGAAAGAATTGGATGGCTATCAGGGATATGGTTAGCCCTCAGGTAACCTGGTCCCCAAACTACTGAAAGCTGCTATTTGTTTACACCCACCCACCTGTCTTTTAAAAAATACACATATTTTACCAGGCAAGTCAGTTGAGAACAAATTCTTACTTACAATGACAGCCTACTGAGGAACAGTGGGTTAACTTGAGGGGAAGACCGACAGATTTTTTTTATCTCGTCCGCGCGGGGATTCGATCCGGCAACCTCTCGGTTATACTGGCCCAACGTCCTAACCACTAGGCTACCTGCCGCCCCAAAACTGTAGGGGGAGGGACTCGTTTTGGGATTGGTGATTTGGCTCATATTTCCATGGGAGCACAGACCAGACACAATGCTAAACAAGTAGGTACAAACGTGGGAACTGAGGACAGAGTAGCGCACTAGCGGTGGTAAAGAGATGACAGGAGAGGTGAACAGCTGGCAGGGGGATTTTGAGAGGGTTCAAGGCTTAGTAGCTATGTGGTGCTTATGGCCCTCTCTATTGTGCGAGTCAGTAAAAAAAAGGAAGTTGACCATCTGAGACTGGAGTGTACTGTCTCATCTTCATCATCACCATTGTCATCGTCGTCAAGCCTGCCTTGTGCAATGCGCATGCATGGTGCACACTGTAGCCAACATCAAAGATGTACATCTCCTCCAATTTGATACTTTTTACTCCACTAACAGATACAACTACGGGATTTAACGGCTTACCAAGACACAAGACACAAATGTACCAGTCCAAAATGGTTTAAAACCCAAAATAAGCGCCAACTTCGATATTTCATACGTGCTGGTTGTCACGCACGCAGGGAGCTTTGGAGGGGAGGGGTGGACATTAGACATATGCACACACAGAAAATCAGAGGTGAGGTAGCTACAGTAAAATAGTTGTTTTTCACCTAATGAAAGTAAACGGATAAAAATACATTATCAATCCAATTAAATAAGTGTCGCCAACTTTGGACCGGCGAAAACGGCTAAACACCTTATGGGTCAAATCTTGGATAGGCGATGGCTCAGAATATGGAATAGAATGTGAATGGTAGGCTACTCTCTCAAGTATTAATTCAAAGCAGCAATAGCGTATGTCAGTTAACAAATATGTTAATCAGATACGGCAAATATTGTGCCCATCAACCGGTAACACTGGACGTCCCATTCACCATAACCGCTCGCTAGCAGATTTACCGAGCATAGCACAAGGGTTTGAATGACCTCTAGGCCGTCTAATTATACACTTTTAAAATGCAGTGTGGAGTATAGGCTACCCCATGAACATACACCAACAGAACTCACCCGATTGAAATCCCCAATTTAAACCCAAACGTCTTCCTTTTGTTAACGATGAATTATGGACTCCGTGTTGAAAGAACTGTTGCGCTGCGCACCACCCCCTCCCCCAGTCGCGTTCTCCCTCCCCTGTCCGTTAATCTTCCTTAATATCGCTGTGCCAACTACTTATCATCCACTTTTATAAGCCATTGGTCACTCGCTCTCGAAACGCATGTGAAACACCAAAACCCGACATCACTCAAATTAATCTTTCAATCCCCATCTGTTTGGCTATCATTTCTCTCGTGCAATGCCTGTAAAAAACTATCCATTGCTGTGAAAGAGAAAACTACTTTGAAGGCCATTTTGTCAGTCTCGGCTTTTTTTCCACCTTGGTCTATTGTCATCCTGTGTTATGGTTCATCTTCAGACTGTGGGAGGGGAGCCAGTGAATACCGTAAAAAGCCCAACTTATTGATACACAATTTCAAAGGATGTCTGCTATCATGTATATATTTAAATTGTATTATGCATGTAACATACGTTTCCACAGACCACCATTTGATCGAGAAAATGTGGCTCTCATTTCACTCCGTTATGGCCCTAGAGTTGACGGTTGTTTTATGGGCCACGCATTAAGGCACCGTGACAAGATACGGTAATGGCGCCACTCTGTGTTCATCAGAGGTAGTGTCCGTTAAACCTCAAGTCAGCCTTTCCCCATTTTATGACCCTCGAAGTCACTATTGGCCTACAATTGTCAGTATTATAATTTCAATGATATATAAATACATGCACACTGATGTAGACTTTGGGCAACCAGCATTTGAGTTAAACAAAGTGAATCCAGCTCAAAATGAATCCAGCTCATTCTTCAGATTCAGTGCAGATTATAAATGACCAGTTATACACTTAATGAAAAGGATCCTTGTTTGGTATTCTTGTTTGGTATTGAGCTACTCACTACTCACCAGAATAAACTGATATATCCATTACTCAAAAGCAACAACTTTTGTGATCTTTTTACTTAATTGTTTCACAAGATGCATTCCCTCCCAAATCTAGTACAGTGTTGTCAAACTGAAACAGATGCATTGCTCTGTACCAGTTCATCACTCGCCCTCCTCAAAGATGCAAAGGCAGCAGGATAGAGCAGAGAAGCCAGGAGTCCTGGTCAGAGGCCGGAGGACGGAGGCCGTAGCCTGGGGATGGAAGTGGTTTAGCTCTGGCCTCCCAGGGTGTGCTTGTCAAACAGGTACTCGGCCATCTTGTTGTTGACAGCATCCATCTTGGTGAGGTTGGTGATGTGGTCACCCAGCTTCTTTAATGGCCTCCTCCTGCTCATTCAGGTAATTGGGTCTCCAGGAAGTCACATGGCTAAACAGGGAAAACACTGGTCGAGACGAGTGACTACAGACACTACCGTAGATGCATCAACACACAAGAGCCTGGTGGTAATGGCAAAAGGGCAGCTAACTCAATGAGGTGTTTGCTGCTGTCCAACTCATGCATGAGCTGCATTGTGTTTATAGTGTGCATCCGTGCTTCTGTGGATTATTGTGTTTGTGTGAAGAGGCAGGTCACACAATCCTGTGTCATTAGTTATCAGAGCTACAACAACCTGATCATCTTCTGGGACAATACAGTAGCTGGATTCTATGTGATATATACATGTGACATGTGGTTCCACCATAATGTGGGGGACATAACTTACGTGCGGGTCAACCTTGTCGGAGGCAATCTTGTGCATGTTCAGCAGGGCCTGTTTCACATTCTTCCCCAGCTGCATAAGAGGAAAACATCAACATGTTGATCATCAGGTCGATGGCAGTTTCGCAGTCGCTGTGGTAGTTCTGGCAGATCTGAGACTGCATTTTGGCAGATTTTTTATTTATTTTTATATCAAACAGAATGGTACAAAAAATAGAGTTTCTTAGACTATTTTACTATTACAGTTCAAGTACGTGTTAATAAGTTATAAATCCATAATGTTCTATAATGCGGGACGAAGGCAGAGGAGTTCCGTTCAATCACTGTTGAAGCAAGAACTTCTAGATGCGTCTACCCACTAATGTGAATAGTGATGGGTCGTTCGCAACGAGTCAGCTCTTGTAGGTTAACGCACTATTTAAAACATAAAATAAAAAATAAAGACATGAATAATCAAAAGATTTAAATTAATAACTAATTCAAAGAACAAAATAATAAATAATATAATATAAGCCTAAATGCTCAAGTGCACACACCATCGTTCTGACTGTCTGCTCAGACCAACTGTCACGACTTCCACCGAAGTCTGCTCCTCTCCTTGTTCGGGCGGCGTTCAGTGATCGACGTCACCGGCTTTCTAGCCATCGCCGCTCCATTTCTCATATGTCTTGTTCCATACACACCTGGTCTTCATTCCATAATCACACTGCATGTATTTAGTCCTCTGTTCTCCTCCATGTCTTTGTGTGTAATTGTTTATTGTTCTGTGAGTATGTTCACGCTCTAAACTTTTGTATAATTTTCCGTGTTTTTTGGGGGCACTTTGATGTCATTTTGTGCCTATTTCTTGACTGGAATAAAAGTGCGCCTGTTTACTCTACTCTGCTCTCCTGCACCTGACTTTGGCCTCCCTTACACAGCCCTTACACCAACAGCCTCATCTGTTGTTCCTGTCAATCAGACAGGAACAAAGATGCAGGATGCAGGAACAAGGAACAAAGATGTGCAAATATGCAGGATGCAGGAACAAGGAACAAAGATGTGCAAAGATGCGTGAGGGAGGGCAGAGCCAACTCCCTCACAGTCACACACTTAGCAGCTGAGGACAGAGTAGAAGGACAGCTGTGAAAACAACAGCTGGAAAATGAGTCAGAAGCACAGTAGCATTTGGATGCATTCTAATAATGTATGCATTCTAATGTATCCACTCAGTCAAGTCGGCCTACTCCACGACGCACAGCAACACAGTCTTCTATGGATCAGTTTATACCAAAGTCCATGTCTGTAGCAAAACAAGGCCAAATTCATATTGCTTTGGCTAAAATGATTGCCACTGATTTCCTGCCGTTTTCGATCGTTGAGGACAGAGGTTTTAGAAATTATATTAATAGTATAAATCCAATGTACAAAACGCTTTCAAAATCACTTATTCCACAACTGTACAAGAGCACACAGGCTTCAGTGTGGGAAAGAGTCCAAAAAGCTACTGCAGTTTGCCTTACCACTGACTGCTGGACATCAAGGTTAACCACTTCTTCCACGTCGGTTACATGTCACTTCATTGAAGATTTTTCGATGTCTAGCTGTTTTCTGGACTGCTTTGAGTTCAGTGACAGACACACCTCAGAGAACTTGGCAGAGGATCTGTTGAGTGGCCAAAGAATGACAAGTAGATGGAAAAGTGGTCTGTTGTATTAGCGACAATGGAGCTAACATAACCAAAGCCTTGAAAATGTTCAAATGGACCCATCATCCATGTCTTGCCCACACAATCAACCTGATTGTAAGAGATGCTCTGAAGGTGATGAAGCCCACTGTGGACAAAGTGAAAGCAGCTGTGGAATACTTCCCCAGGTGCACAATAGGTGCTGAAAAACCCAAGTCTACACAACGCCAAATGGGGATGAGGCCTAAACAAGACTGCACTACAAGGTAGAATTCAACATTTAAATGTTGAAGCAGTTTCTTGAGTCAAAGGACACCATCATCTCTACCCTGGCCATTGTCAATGCATCTGTTGATGCTCTGACCCAAGAGGAATGGGAGGTGGTGGTGGTGGAGGTGGTGTGCAGAGTCCTGCAACCCTTTGAGCAGGTCACTGTGGAGATCAGTGGCGAGAGGTACAGTAAGCAGTTATTACTACATCATTATTGAATCCAGCATTATATGTGTATATGAGCAGTAGATGAGAGTGTAGTATCAGTAGACAAAACATGAACCTGAACTAATAAGTTACTGTTCTCTCTTTTCAGCTATGTGACAGCCTCAAAAATGATACTCCTGGTTAAGGGTCTGCAGCAAATCACAGCCAGCTGCCAGAGAGAAGCAAATGTAACCACAGGACATGTGACAGAGTTGATGGACACCCTATGTTCAACAATAGACTGAATGTTCCACAGAATGGAATATAATCATATGCTATCAGAAACCGCTGCACAGCGGCAGGGAGGGACAGCCCCAGCAGTTAGCTGGCTCAGGCACCAGGGCAACATGAAGAAGAGGGATCAGATGGAGCAGAAGCACCAGTAGTAGTGCCACAAACGTCTGCTGTTTGGATGCTGTTTGACGAGATAGCAACTGGGGATGCAGCACGAAGGAGTCCCTCAGCCATAATGGAGGGCCGATCCTATTTGGAGGAGATCTGCAGATCCTCTGAGCTTGTGGAAGAACAAGGCCTCTGTCTACCCACAGATTACTAAAGTCATGACAGGGAGACTGCATAGTGGCCATATCCGTTCCCTCTGAGAGGGTCTTCTCGAAAATGGGACGAATAATTACTGAGAGAAGAAACCGCATCAGCCCTTCAAAAGTGAGTGTTCAGATTGTATTCATTTTGAATGGTTACATTTATATGCACTTTGTTTATACACATTAAAAAAGTTAAACTTTAAATGCAAATGTTTAACAGCATTATTTTTCATAACAGAACAATGCATTTTTAAATACATTGTGGTGAAGGTAGAGTATCATTTCATTTCATAATTTAATTAGAATTGTTTTAACACCAATCATAGTCAAACTATCACAAAACTGTTTTTTTTAAAGAGCCGTTTGGGAGCCAAAAGAGCCGGAATGCCCATCACTAGTTGTGAAATGTAAGGAGCCTTGTTCGCTGCATTTATAGTTCCAAACGGAATGCGTCAGTGAAATCCACCCTCACGTTTAGAATATAAACAGGAAATAGGCGGATCATTTGATGATGATCTCGCTCATACACATGACCTGAAGAAATCAATGTTTGTTACAAAGTAACATTTTATTGGCAACATCTAAAACAGTATCAACCAAAATTAGTGCTACAGTTTAAATACAGCTGTTATTGTTGCAAAATGTGTGTATTATGCCCTTAGAAGAAAATAGTGCTAATTTGACAATTATTTCGGATAATAGGCTAATTGAGAAATACTCGAGGTCTACATTTTATTTAGGCTATTAAAGGAATTGAACTTTGAGACGCAGTTCTGTGAACTTCGTGTTTCATTCTCTAAGAGCACATGTTGCAATAGCATATGTAGCTTAATTATTTACCTTTATCAGAAGGCAGTCAAAAGAAAAACGTTTTCATATAAACTCAATTTGCAGTATGAGGTATGGGAATACAGTAGTGGACAGAGAAAGGTTGGCTTTTGTTTTATTTTATTTCACAATAACACCTTTCGTTTTCAAATGACGTATTGTAGTTGACAAATGGTATGTCAGTTGATTACATTAGTCTAGAAATAACTACACAAAATCAGTAGCTACATACATCTAACCATACATATGTTATTAAGCTAAAACTGTGAAGTGGAAACCTTTTTACAGCTAATGAAAATCAAAGACGACAGTAATAAAGTAACCTTCCTAACAACTTCAGTTCACATGACCTGATCTTCCACAACTGTTGACAGGGTGCTTTCAGGGTGCTGGGTTATTGCTCAATACAGCCATGTAGTTGAAACATCATTGGTATTCATAAGAACTAGGTCTTCTGGGGCAGTATGTATGAAGCGTCTCAGAGTAAGATTGCTGATTTTGGATCAGTTTTGCCTTTTTGATCTTAAAGAATAATATCACTTTCATACATAGACCGAATCCCACTGACCATGCCTGCTTCTTTTTGACAGATTTTTTTGTGAAAGGGGTAGGTGGTTAAAAAACAAAGAAGAATAAAACCCACCTAAAGACCTAGTCATGATTCCTGCATTTATACAGACCCTGTAACCAAAATACAGGTATCAGGTCTGTGTGAATGGTTCTGATTATTTGTAGGTAAAGTCATTAAGATGTCCGTTGTGTAACACATCCCTAATTTGATGCAAACATCCCATGGTTTAACAACTGTCACGGATGTTGAAAAGGTCGGACCAAGGCGCAGCGTGTGTTGAGTTCCACATCTTTTATTTAAGTGAAACTGTCAAACAAAACAATAAACAAGCAACAAAACTTGACCTATGTGGTACAACCAGCACAAACACAAACAATATCCCACAACCCAGGTGGGAACAATGGAGAACTTAAGTATGATCCCCAATTAGAGACAACGATAATCAGCTGCCTCTAACTGGGAACCATACCAAGTACACCAACATAGAAATAGGAAAACTAGAACACCCCCCTAGTCATGCCCTGACCTACAACAACGTAGAGAACCAAGGGCTCTCTATGGTCAGGGCGTGATAACAACACCCCCCTGCTCCCCCCCTCCCAATTTGCCAGTTACCCACTGACATGTATAAAAAGTGTATACCTGTAAGAAAATGGTAAATAAGGGGCTGTTTGAAATGGCGTCATATAAACATGGCCTTATATTGTTTTTACAGGTAATGTACCCAAGAGTACGTGGACAGGGAGGACCTGATCCTAGATCATCACTCCTACTCTGACAAGAGGCTTGATACATTTATATGGCCCCTAGTCTGTCCTGGCCTAATATGTATGGTAGCACCTCTACTCCAATTGTTTGAGAACAGAACCGCCTTTTTCCTAACATGTAACCCAAAACAGGCTCCATCTATCAGGCGCTACTATCTAGGTTTATTGTTTGTTGAAAAAGTAAGGGTCTTTGAACATAGATAGCCCTTGAAATGTGTGCTCTCCGTTTGACTAACTCTTCTAGGCTGAACCTCACTTCATAGCGTCATGTTTTAATTATTAGTGCAAACAAGGTTTTGGAGACAATGAGTCAAAGCCTCTTCAGACTGTTGGGAGTGACAGTGTTACAAAAGGGCTGTGGACATACTTGGCATTCCTTTTTTATTGTTGTGAAAAGTCAAGCATATAGGACTAGTTATAAATCCTTACCCTGACAGTAGGCCCTAGTCTATGGGCCAGGAGAGATTGTAATCCATGGTTCAGGTCATGGGATTGAGATTGAATCATTTTCATAGTATCACAAAAGGACAAATGTCCCTGTCATTTCTGTCAACTCAGCTGTTGCTAGTCAGCAGCAACCCTTATGAACTGTTGTTAGTCAGCAGCAACCCTTATGAACTGTTGTTAGTCAGCAGCAACCCTTATGAATTGTTGTTAGTCAGCAGCAACCCTTATGAACTGTTGTTAGTAAGCAGCAACCCTTATGAACTGTTGTTAGTCAGTAACAACCCTTATGAGCTGTTGTTAGTCAGTAACAACCCTTATGAACTGTTGTTAGTAAGCAGTAACCCTTATGAACTGTTGTTAGTCAGCAGCAACCCTTATGAACTGTTGTTAGTCAGTAATGACCCTTATGAGCTGTTGTTAGTCAGTAACAACCCTTATGAACTGTTGTTAGTCAGTAACAACCCTTATGAACTGTTGTTAGTGAGCAGCAACCCTTATGAACTGTTGTTAGTCAGCAGCAACCCTTATGAACTGTTGTTAGTCAGTAACAACCCTTATGAACTGTTGTTAGTCAGCAGCAACCCTTATGAACTGTTGTTAGTCAGCGGCAACCCTTATGAACTGTTGTTAGTTAGTAACAACCCTTATGAGCTGTTGTTAGTCAGTAACAACCCTTATGAACTGTTGTTTGTCAGTAACAACACTTATGAACTGTTGTTAGTAAGCAGCAACCCTTATGAACTGTTGTTAGTCAGTAACGACCCTTATGAACTGTTGTTAGTCAGCAGCAACCCTTATGAACTGTTGTTAGTCAGCAGCAACCCTTATGAACTGTTGTTAGTCAGTAACAACCCTTATGAACTGTTGTTTGTCAACAGCAACCCTTATGAACTGTTGTTTGTCAACAGCAACCCTTATGAACTGTTGTTTGTCAACAGCAACACTTATGAACTGTTGTTTGTCAACAGCAACCCTTATGAACTGTTGTTTGTCAACAGCAACCCTCACTTATTCTAAGTTACCTTTGTTTTAGCAGAAGGCCAAACATAGCATTAAAACCCTGGTGACCTGTGTTTAATTGTTAAAGTCATGACCGGGTCCATCGTGACCAGCCACACAAAGTTATAAACAGAAGTGATACTGATACAGTAAATGGTTAACCATTACAAAACTCTTTCTATTGAAGTTCTGAAGGGTGAGACAGCGTTTTTAGTCTGTACTTTTCCCCCTCCCCTCTATTCCTATTGCTCCCTCTCTCCCACTATTATTCCCAGGGGTTAAACTTTGGTTTTAGAAGTGGTGGAGACATATACAGTTGAAGTCAGAAGTTTACATACACTTAGGTTGGAATCATTAAAACTTGTTTTTCAACCACTCCACAAATTTCTTGTTAACAAACTATAGTTTTGGCAAGATGGTTAGGACATCTTTTCCAACAATTTTTTACAGACAGATTTTTTTACTTAGAATTCACTGTATCACAATTCCAGTGGGTCAAAATTTTACATACACTAAGTTGAGTGTGCCTTTAAACAGCTTGGAAATTTCGAGAAAATTATGTAATGGCTTTAGAAGCTTCTGGTAGGCTAATTTACATTATTTGAGTCAATTGGAGGTGTGCCTGTGGATGTATTTCAAGGCCTACCTTCAAACTCAGTGCCTCTTTGCTTGACATCATAGTATGCAAGTATAAACACCATGGGACCACGCAGCCATCATACCACTGAGGAAAGAGACGCATTCTGTCTCCTAGAGATTAACATACTTTGGTGCAAAAAGTGCAAACCAATCCCAGAACAACAGCAAAGGACCTTGTGAAGATGCTGGAGGAAACAGGTACAAAAGTATCGATATCCACAGTAAAACGAGTCCTATATTGACGTAACCCGAAAGGCCACTCATGCAAGGAAGAAGCCACTGCTCCAAAACCGCCATAAAAAAAGCCAGACTACGGTTTGCAAGTGCACATTGGGACAAAGATCATACTTCTTTGGAGAAATGTCCTCTGGTCTGATGAAACAAAAATGTAACTGTTTGGCCATAATGACCATTGTTATGTTTGGAGGAAATGGGGAAGCTTGCAAGCTGAAGAACACCATCCCAACCATGAAGCACGGGGGTGGCAACAACATGTTGTGGAGGTGCTTTGCTGCAGGAGGGACTGGTGCACTTCACAAAATAGATGGCATCATGAGGGAGGGAAATTATGTGGATATATTGAAGCAACTTCTCAAGACATCAGTCAGCAAGTTAAAGCTTGGTCGCAAATGGGCCTTCCAAATGGACAATGACCCCATGCATACTTCCAAAGTTGTGGCAAAATGGCTTAAGGACAACAAAGTCAAGGTATTAGAGTGGCCATCACAAAGCCCTGACCTCAATCCCATAGAAAATTTGTGGGCAGAACTGAAGAAGCGTGTGCAAGCATGGAGGCCTACAAACCTGACTCAGTTACACCAGCTCTGTCAGGAGGAATGGGCCAAAATGTTTGACCAAAGTTCAACAGTTTAAAGGCAATGCTACCAAATACTAATAGAGTGTATGGTAACTTCTGCCCCACTGGGAATGTGATAAAATAAATCAAAGCTGAAATAAATCATTCTCTCTATTAATATTCTGACATTACCCATTCTTAAAATAAAGTGGTGATCCTAACTGAACCTAAAACAGGGAATTTTTTTCTAGGATTAAATGTCAGGAATGGTGAAAAACTGAGTTTAAATGTATTTGGCTAAGGTGTATGTAAACTTCCGACTTTAACTGTATCTCCCCGGCATATTTCATCATTTATGCAGCAGCATACAAGACATTTTTGGATTCGTTGTGCTCACTTGAACAGGAAGGTGGCGTAGCGATCCTTTGTGGATGCCCCACCACCACAGAAAGCACTGAGCTAGGCTGAAACACCAAACATTTCTCCACCGTTCTGTCTCCCCCTCTCATTTATAACTTTCTATTTCAATAAAGAGACAAAATACTAATAAATATACATTTTTAAAAACATTTCATTTCAAGACTATGTACTAGGTATATGTATATGTGGTGACGGGACACAAATAGAATAATGGGTTTTTACATTTAAATGTTGTTATATGAGAGGTTTGGTGGTGACTTTCTGAACTGTTATATTTAGACCAACAGTTTAAAGTAATACAGAAAATATTGGTATTTGAGTTCTGATTGCAGTATACTGACCAAATTATCAGTAAAGTTGTTGATGTGTTTCCCCTCCAAAATTAAACAGAAACAATAATTTAAGAGCTATTAGTTTAAAAATGGCTTAGTAAGTTACATAGTACAGTATATGTTCCTGCTGTTCTCTCCTTCCCTTTTTCCTTTTCTTCAAATCTGGTCTCAGCTGGTCTTCACCCTCACCACCGCCACAGTCACGAGACCCCGCCTCCTTCCACCATTATCACTGTGATAACAGAATAGAATGGCCTTGAGACCAAATATGTTGGATAATGAAGGTAGTTCACTCAGGCCATTTTTTAAATGTTTTATTGAACCTTTATTTAACTATGCAAGTCAGTTAAGAACAAATATTAATTTACAATGATTGCCAAACCCGGACGACACTGGGCTAATTGTGCGACGGTCTTTGGGACTCCCAATCACGGCCGGTTGTGATACAGCCTGTCCCATAGGTAATGCGTTGTTCTTGACTTCCATTGAGACAGAAAACATTAGGGAGTGGGATGTTTCACTTCCTCTTCCGTCTCTGCTTGAGACTCCAGATTGCTGAGTCACAACGACAAGCCAGAAATACAGCCAGTGCATAGCCTGAGTCGGTCCACATAGAACTTGTGGTTATGACAGGAATAAGTGGGAAGGAGGGAGATATAGGAACGTTTAGACTTTATCCAACAAAAAAATAAATACAAGTCAGAAGTTTACCTACATTTTAGCTAAATACTTTTAATCAGTTTCCCAATTCCTGACATTTAATCCAAGTAAAAATTGCCGGTCTTAGGTCACCACTAGTTTCATGTGAAATGTCAGAATAGTGATTTATTTCAGCTCATGCCGTTGGTCTGAAGTTCATACACAAATAGTATTTTGTAGCAGTGCCTTTTAATTGCTTAACTTCAGTAAAACTTCAGGTAGCTATCTACACTCGTCACACATTAACTTGAGTGAATTTGAGTAAGGGTGTCAAATTTTCCCAGGTATCCCTCTACAGTCCAAGTGCCTTATAGCTCAAAATATGGAAGTGAATTGAAGGCTACTCAAGTATTAATTTGAATGAGCAGTGTGTGTCAAAGCTAAGATACTGATTGCAAATGCTGTCCTTCAACCCTAAGACGACCTGTGGGTTATTACAGAGTGCTAGTAGCGTTGCGCACAGGGTCGAATGACCTGACTTTTAAAATGCTCAGGTTAAAAGCGACAACGATTGTAGTGAATTCAGTTACCATGTCCCAGTGAATGACCTAGCGGTTTTATGGTACCTGAATAGACCATGGCAACACAAGTTATGTAACAGCCCTTATAAAGCTCTCGGCAACCTAATATGACCCTCAGTAACTGTAGTAGGAATACAATTGTCAGTATTGATCATTTCTATAGAGAAATAAATGCCCAGATGGTAGACTGGGCTCATGGCAATTTGACAAAAATATATTACGCAACAAGTATCTTCAGTCCCATGTGACATTCATACACAGTAACAAACTGAATCCAGCTCAAAAAAGGTTTTATTCCTCAGCTTGAATATGAGAAGTCACACCTAGTGAAAAAGATCCTTGTGTTTTAAGTATTGAAATGCGCAGTAAGACAGCGCAACAGAATAGTACAAACTTTTACAATACACCTCCCTTCCAATAACAAATTTGTCAACATTACAGTCAGTGTCCTCCTTATAAATGCAAAGCCAGCAGAATAGAGCAGAAAGACCAGGACTCCTGGTCTGAGGCTGGAGGCCGTAGCCTGGGGATGGAAGTGGTTTAGCTCTGGCCTCCCAGGGTGTGCTTGTCAAACAGGTACTCTGCCATCTTGTTTTTGACAGCATCCATCTTGGTGAGGTTGGTGATGTAGTCTCCCAGCTTCTTAATGGCCTCCACCTGCTCATTCAGATAATGGGTCTCCAGAAAGTCACACAGCTAAAGGAGGTAAAGAGATCAGACAAGAGAATGACTACATACTACTGTAAATACAGTAACACACAAGAGCCTGGTGGTAATGGCATAAGGGCAGACAGACAACTCAATGAGGTGTTCGCAGATGTTTAACTACTGCATTGTGTGTGTATTGTGCGTGTGAAGTGGCAGGTCACAATCCTGTGTCATTAGTTAGCAGAACTAAAACAACCTGATCATCTCCTGAGACAGTACCTGTATTCTATGTAATGATATTACTTACATGGGGGTCAACCTTGTCAGAGGCAATCTTGTGCAGGTCCAGCAGGGCCTGGTTCACATTCTTCTCCAGCTGCAGAGCACACTGCATGGCCTCCAGCCCATTGCCCCACTCATCACGTTCTGGCTTCTACACAGGACAGAGATATACCGGAGGATTAGGGACTACTAGCAGATGTTTCAATGCATACCTACCAACAGCCACCAGAGTTAGCCAGTATATCTGGCACATAAAGGGATCAACGAACTGGAAACAAGTTAACAGAAAGATAGGGTCAATGTGACACTACAAACAACCACATGCTTTAGTTTATGAAGCACACCGGTTGTGTGGCGGTAGAGCATGACGTTTGCAACGCCAATGGGCATGGTTCACTTCCTGCTGGGGACACCTACACATAAAATGTATGCACACATTGCCAAGTCAATTTTGCCATGCAGCACAGAGACAATGTAGTTGTAGTATAAACTAAGGGCTTTGCCATCCCAGAAATAGACATTTTAAAATATAATAAGACACTTCCCCCTACTGTTTGGCCTTCCTTTGAAAAGAAATGCTTAGGCCGCCATTCCAATTACTTCAAAACCCTGTACTCATAGGCCTACAGTAAGCAGTCAGGCCACATCTTTAGCCACCTTGCGCTAATACCAGGGCAGTCACTTAAGGCACGCCTCAATGAACTCAGCATTAATGACTACTCATTCAAAATAACTCCTATACTTGAAGTAAACAGTTTAGAGATGAAAGAACCCACCTAGAACCATAAAGCGTTATTCATTTGTCCCTATAGAAGAACCATTTCGGACCATGAAGAACCTTTAACTGAGAACTCTGGTCTATGTAGACAATACCTTTTTGCTATCAGTCTACAATGTAAATGTGTTTTTCGACGCTCAGGGGCTCACCTTGATGTCCTGGAGGAAAATGCGTCCACCTCGCTTGTTCTGGAAGGAGAGTAGCTTGTCGGCGTGCTCCCGCTCCTCGTCGCTGTTCTTCTTGAAGAAATGTGCGAAGCCACGCAGAGCCACATCGTCACGGGAGAAATAGAAAGCCTGGGTGGATGAACAAAACTGTGGTTAGAAGAAAAGAAAAAAGGCATGCCAAACGTGACTCGGCACTCTGTTCTTGTTGTGGGAACAAAAACTTGATGACATAGGCATGAATCAGTCTAGTCCGCAATCTACTTGGTAATCTGTCAATGAATTGTTACACGCTCTGTCCAAGGTAGGAAAGATTCCCGATGCTATACCTACCTGAAGGCAATTAATAGCCAAACCAAGTATAACTCAAATATGTACTTCGCGGAGTTTTGGCTATTAATTGTCTAGGCCAACAGACAAAAACGGTCTGGTGAAAAAAATAAAGCCATTTAGGCCCAGGCATAATAACACAGGTAAAACAAAACGGTCATCTTGGTAGACTCCTTACCATTGAGGTGTAGGTGTAGGAGGCAAACATCTCCAAGTTGATCATCCGGTTGATGGCAGCTTCGCAATCGTGGTGATAGTTCTGGCGGATCTGAGACTCCATTTTGGCAGATTCTTTTATATCAAAATTAACGGTACAAAAATAGAGTTTCTTCGACTATTTGGCTATTACAGTTCAAGTAAGTGTTACGTTATCTATCCGGAATGTTCAATAATGCGGGACGAATGCAGAGGAGTTCCGTTCAATCACTGTTGAAGCAAGAACTTCTTCATGCGTCTTCTCAGACTTGTGAACTGGAAGGAGCCTTGTTCGCTCTATTTATTGTTCCAAACGGAATACGTCAGTGAAATCCACCCTCACAGAGCGTAGCCAATCACCTTTAGAATAGCAACAGGAACTAGGCAGCTCATTTGATGACGATCCCACTCAAACACATGACCTGAAGCAAAGAATATTTATTATATTGACAAGAGAGCCGAGTAACCACTCTAACAATTGAAATACATGTGCTCAACGATTGAAGCCAGGCAAGATCAGGTGGGACCATTCTAGCCAATGAGAGTGCAGGTACGCGTGTGAACAATACACAGAACGAAACGTCGTTTTGCTCCAAGTTGCCACACGTGCCACGTGTATCCACACGTACATCCTCAAGTAATTTGACACTGTTATATACCTCCACACAAGAACGGTTTATCTCACGGGGACAGATTTTGGCTGAGTAAATGCTCTCGCCTCGACCTCTTCATCTTGTTTAAAAAAATGTACTTTGTTCCATGACATGCTTGGCATTTATTTTTGACTAAATGAAGTGTCATGCTTAAAGGATACGTTTGGGTGAGCATGTAACTCGATCTTCTAGCGTTCCAAAGGTTGCTTGTTTGAAACTCGTCACAGACAACTTTTGCATTTTTGCTAATTAGAAACTTTGCAACTTTTCAGTTACTTTGCCACTACTTAGCATGTTAGCTAAACCTTCCCCTAACCATAACCCTTTAACCTAACTCCTGACCTTAACCTTAGACCTAACCTTAACTCTTAACCCCTAGCCTAGCTAACTTTAGCCACCTAGCTAATCTATTTTAATTTTGAGATTCTTCAAATAACCACGCTTTGCCTTGATGACAGCTTTGCAAACGCTTGGCATTCTCTCAACCACCTTCACCTGGAATGCTTTTTCAAACATCTTGAAGGAGTTTTCACATATGCTGAGCACTTGTTGGCTGCTTTTCCTTCACTCTGTGGTCCGACTCATTCCAAACCATCTCAATTTTGTTGAGGTCGGGGGATTGTAGAAGCCAGGTCATCTGATGCAGCACTCCATCACTCCTTCTTGATAAAATAGGCCTTACACAGCCTGGAGGTGTGTTGGGTAATTTTCCTTTTGAAAAACAAATGATCAACCCACTAAGCCCAAACCAGATGGGATGGTGTATTGCTGCATAATGCTGTGGTAGCCATTCTGGTTAAGTGTCACCAGCAAAGCACCCCCACACCATAACACCTCCTCCTGCATGCTTTATGGTGGGAAATACACATGCAGAGATCTGTTCACTCACACCCCATCTCACAAAGATACGGCTGCTGGAACCAAAAATCTCACATTTCTACTCACCAGACCAAAGTACAAATTTCCACCGGTCCAATGTCCATTGCTCATGATTCTTGGCCCAAGCAAATCTCTTATTATTATTATTGGTGTCTTTTAGTAGTGGTTTCTATGCAACAATTCAACCATGAAGGCTTGATTCACATAGTATCCTCTGAACAGTTGATGTTGAGATGTGTCTGGTACGTGAACTCTGATGCTTTTTTGGATACTACATGATTCCATATGTGTTATTTCATAGTTTTGATGTAGGAGTAGGTGTTCTTCAACTTTTGACCGGTAGTGTATACATATTTTTTTGTCTAATAAACAGTCCAAACAGCCTACCCGACGGTTCGGAGGCATCTGCATGGTCCTAAAGCACACTTTTGCCTCGTTTTGTATCACATTCCAATGATACAACTGTGGAGGGGACAAAAATGCATGTCCCCCCTGTCCCCAGTGAAATTTGCACCCCTGTTTATTCCTGTCATAACCTCCTGTTGGTTCTACTACAGTATGGAATGACTCAGGCTCTGCCCTGGCTGTATTTCTGCCTTGTCATTGTGACTCAGCATTCTGGAGTCTCAAGCAGAGATGGAAGAGGAAGCGAGACAGCCCACTCCTTAATTTTCCCCCAATGGAAGTCAATTAACTAAGCAGACCACTATCACATTGTTGTCTGCTTAAGGAGCCACTTCCTAAAGCAGACAGTGGTAAATGGCCTGAGTTGAACTATCTTCATTTATCAACCATCGTTGGTCTCGAGGTAGTTCTGTTCTGTTATCACAGTGACAATGTGGAAGGAGGCGCAGTTTTGTGACTGCAGAAACAGACATGAGGGGTGATGGATGGGCGAAGACCGGCTGATACCAGATTTGAAGAACAGGAAAAGGGGAAGAAGGAGAGAACAGCAGGAACATATACTATATGTACTATATACCATATGCACCTTACATGTACTGTATAACTTACTAAGGCATTTTTAAACAAATAGCTGTTTCTGGTGAATTAAGGTCAAATACAACAACTTTCCTGAAAACGTTGTCAATGTCGTCAATCAGAACTCAAATGCAATATATTTCTCTATTACTTTAAACTGTTTGTCTAACTATAACAGTTCAGAAAGTCACCACCAATGTCAAAACTCATTATTCTATATATGTTCCCTTCACCACGTTTGGGTAGTACATGGTCTGGAGATTACTAATTTCTTTATCATATATTAGTATTTTCTCTCTCTTTATTGAGATATCAAGTTATGAATGAGAGGGGGGGACAGAAAGGTAGAGGAATACAGATATGAATCCATGTCACAAAGGGCCATGTGTGGTCCAGAGTCAGGAGCATTACCACTAGACCAGAATATGGCACAAAATGTCTAATGTCTAATACTCAATTAACTTAATAGGAGTCGAGGCACTCAATGTCAAGAAACTGCTGACTTGATTATACACTTTAATTGCAGTATTAATTCATTAAAAAGTATACATACATACGTACATACGTACATATTTGTAAAGGAAATCATGTCCAGTCCTAATGAGCTGAAGATTCTATAATGAATCAAATTGAACAAGTATTGTGTTAGTCTAGCTGAAAACAGAGAGGCTGATTACTTTGTTGTAGTGAAAGTGAACTGGGATAGAAATACATTATCAATCCAATTAAAGTGAGTGTTGCAATGCCACCTTTGGACCAACTACATTAAGTGTAAAGGCTTGGATAGGCCTATGGCTCAGAATATGGAATAGAATGTGAATAGTGGGCTACTCACTCAAGTATTAATTAAAATATGCAGTAGCCTGTAGGTTGTGGGCAGAAGCCAAAAAAACGTGAAGTTGATCGATCCCCATTGAGGGAGGAGCAGATTTTCTGTATATGACAGTAAAACATTCTTATATTAACTATAACATTTGTTGGCACCTTCAATTCTTGCACATTTTCTCATAAAAGTATAGTTTAACACTGCTTCTATCTAGGATGTAAACACAGCCTCAAGTGAGGTCTGAAAACTCAAACTGTTTGCTGTATGTGTTTGATGAACTCCCAAAGACGGAAATAAGATAAACATCTGTTTCTGAGTGCACTTGAAATATGCAGCATGCAATACAAATTGTCCCATGAAGAGGTAACTCCGTTGAGCATTTAGACCAAATTATTTTTTAAAGCTAGCCAATGTTAGTTTGACTAGCCTGCTACTGTAAATGTAAATTTGCCTGGTCACGAGGCTAGTGTTTCATTAGCTATCTGTCAGGGACAATTTTTAAATCACGTTTTGGCCTGATTATATGTCTCTTTTCAATTAAGAAGCTGCAGGCTTAAAGAAACATTCAATCATACACTTTGATGAGAAAGCCAAATGAAAGCATATAGATAGAAAGATGTGTGTGTCATGTATTTTATTTTTTTACCTTTATTTAACTAGTCAGTTAGGAACTCATTCTTATTTTCAATGACGGCCTAGGAACAGTGGGTTAACTGCCTGTTCAGGGGTAGAACGACAGATTTGTACCTTGTCAGCGCTGGGGTTTGAACTTGCAACCTTCCAGTTACTAGTCCAACACTCTAACCACTAGGCTACCCTGCCGTATGCTAGAATGGAGGTTCAAAATCTAAGATGCATATGAAAATTATCCAACACAGCATATTCTACACATATACTGTAGCACACCTTGCAATAAAATGTTGTCTAAAAAACAACTGGGAGAAATGTATAAAATTTGGTCTGCAATAACATAACTAGAGTTTGATTGCTAAACCAGATGACAACCAACTTCACTGCATGTTACAATAGTAAAACAATATCTTTGTCACCTCGTCACACTGATTCTATATTGAATTTAGTCTTCGAGATGGTCTAGCGAGCATGTGTATCTGTGGTTGGTGCTCTTCAACTCTAAAATGCATTATACCCCTCAAACTCAACTCTGGACCAAGAATCCAGTTCCATTGTTCCCCTCTAGTCAGGGACTGATTTAGACCTGGGACACCAGGTGTGTGCAATGAATTATCAGTTAGAACAGAAAACCAGCAGACTCCGGATCTCGTAGGGTAAATTGAATACTCCTGCATTAGATTGTGTAAGGCAAAACCTGCAAAGAAAAGGCAACAGGCAAATACACAAACACTAGAGAAAACTAAGAAATATATTTTTATTTGCTATCTACCTGCATTTTCTCTGGTTTTTCTAGAACCACCTGCAACTGGACACCGGCATGTATAAGATAACTGGTTTCCAGATTTGGGAACAAAGAGAGCATAGCCAATACCAGGTTAAGTTGTAGAATCTAATGCAGTGTTTTGATTAGGCAAACCTGTAATGTCCAGAAATGCTGGATAACAACATTCTTTGTTATATCATATCTAGTGTAGCTACAATCTATGGATTTTTTTTGCCATGGGGCAGAGAGAACAATGTTGCAGGTTTAGAGCTCAGGGATTCGTAAAAGATGGGACAATCAACTTTCTTCCACAAATGTTTTGTCTTAATTTTAACAAAATGTGAAGTTTATATTTTGACAGAGCAAAGTATCCGCTATTAACACCATGTAAAGGAACAACCATTTTTTTCATTAAATGCAACTAAGTGGATTTATGTCAACTCTGTCAGACACCATAAAAGGCATTTCATTTGCACCATTATTGTCAAACAAGTGTTTAAAGGCCTTGATTGTTTAATGATAACATTTAGATTATTCATGAATGCGTAATACACATCTCCAAACATGTTTGTTTGTTTTAAAGCTATATTAAATGCTCCAGGGCTAATTTGGTTTGAAATCTGGCATGGTTTTCTAGATTTTGAACATAAAAGAATAATTATTAAGCTAACATTATCCCTTAGATCTAGCACAGCAAATACATTAATTGTTGAAGCATATGTTGCAGAACAGTGATTACAATATTTGTTCAGAATATTGACAACAAAATAAATACATCTTAAGGGTGTTAGTTCCTCTGTAGAGATGGGAGAACCTTCCAGAAGGACAACCATCTCTGCAGCACTCCACCAATCAGGCCTTTATGGTAGAGTGGCCAGACGGAAGCCACTTCTCAGTAAAAGGCACATGACAGCCCGCTTGGCGTTTGCCAAAAGGCACCTAATGGACTCTTAGACCATGAGAAGCAAGATCATCTGGTCTGATGAAACTAAGATTGAACTCTTTGGCCTGAATGCCAAGCGTCACGTCTGGAGGAAACCTGGCATCATCCCTACGGTGAAGCATGGTGGTGGCAGCATCATGCTGTGGGGATGTTTTTCAGAGGCAGGGACTGGGACACTAGTCAGGATGGAGGGAAAGTTGAACGAAGCAACGTACAGAGAGATCCTTGTTGAAAACCTGCTCCAGAGCGCTCAAGACCTCAGACTGGGTGAAGGTTCAGCTTCACTAAACCCCTAAAATAAAGCAGGTTAATTGTATTTTAAACCCCAAATCTATTTCGCATGAAGAAACAACCTGTCATGCATCACAAACTTTGAATATCTGGGTTTTCCCTCTTCACAATGCAGAAAGACTGCATTTATTCAGTGGACACCACTCGTTTTATTACAACATAGCTGTCATAATTGTTTTCTTTACTAAAGTAGAGGTTTATTATTATTATTGTTGCTAAAGGAACTACATAGGTGTTAAGATTTTTTTTTTGAAAGAGATAGCACTTGTATTGCCCAAGAAAGTAGCAGAAATGTGCATAAAGTAGTTTTGAATGCATTTTATTGAAGGGAAAGAATAATAGTTTTGAATGTTTCTGGTAACATAGTGATAAATTCTTATATACTGTACAATGTTGAATTCAACTACAAAATACTAGTCTTCTACCATTTTTGTTAACCTTTTCCCCAACCCACAAGGTGTATAAACAACAACAATTAATACAAAAAAATAATAAGATAATAGATACAAAACAAATGTGAAGAACATAAATCAATCATCTCTAATTAGCACATGTGGGACAGTATGCAAGTGTGTGTGCATGGACTTTGCTGATGTATTTCTCACATGTGCCGCATATAGTATTTGTTTTACAGTCCTTCTTTGTGGGGCATAATTGGCATCTCCTCCTCTTGCCTGGCCCAGCTTTAGCCTCAGGTGGATTCAGCCCCCTGAACAGCTTTCACAAGCGCTCCCTTCTTTGAATGTGTGGGGTTACAAGTGCCTTTCCCAGCTGCTCTGCTTATCAGGCATCCAGGTAGGGCTTATCTTGTTCCATATCACTAAGTCATTGTATGAGGACACATCAATGATGTTGTGTAAGATAACCAGGGGCCAGCGGGCAGTCATCCTCCTGCAGCTGTAGGTTCCAATTACCTTGTTCAGTTTGTCAACGCCTCCTTTGTTGTGGTTGTAGTCCAGGATGTTGGCTGGCTTCCTGTCCTCACTATCACTGATCTCAGCCATTTTGTGCAGTGTGCTCAGGAGGACCACATTCTTGTCCCTCCTTGGTAGGTAAGAAACTAGAGTGGTGGTGGGGGTGAAGGCAAACTTTGATGAGAAGGCCTCTCTCCCCCTTGTTGCGAGGAATGCAGGGGGGAGCTCAGGCTTGTTCTTTATAACTGTGCCAACCATGGTGCTCTTCCTCTTCAGGAGCTGCTGGCTGAGTTCATAAGAGGTGAAGAAATTGTCACACGTGACATTGTGCCCCATCAGTCCATCTGTCACATCAAGCACAACCCCCATCCCCTGGTTCTTCTCTGGGCCCCCACCGGTCGGCTTCCTGTGTAGACTTGCATCTTCCAAGCGTAGCTGGATTGTGCGTCACAGGCCACCCATGTCTTGATGCCATACTTTGCTGGCTTGCTGGGAATATACTGCCGGAAAGGACAGCAACCTTGTGACAAAAGAGATTACTATCAGTAATTAGTATCAGTGTCACAGAAAATCACATAAATCAATGATATTACAGCAATACAATATAAAATTGACAGTGAAAATAATTTACATTACAGATATGAGAATAATTACTACTGAATGGATCCAGTTGTTACCACTGTTACTTCAGGCCCAGGGTTGTAGAGGTATGGCAGACACTCCACCCACTTCTCCCAGACCTCTGTAATGGCCGCCAGTTTGTCTCTCACACGTTTTGCTGGTCTTTTCTCGCGGATATCAAATCGTAGCATTCTTCGTGGCATTGACAATCGCCCTTCCACTCTCTGCATCCCAGAGACTATATGTAGCTTCGTCTCGGGACCTATACACACCAGCTAAGACTAGCAGCCCTATTTAGGCACGCAGGTCAATCTCATCCATCCTTTTCTAGTTGTATTTACGGAAACCCTTCAAATTTGTCATTTCCAGGATGATTTTTTCGATGGCTTGTGTGATGAACATGTAGAATGTTGAGGTGATGTCCTGGGCATGGGCAACTGCATGTCTAGTGGGCCCTGGGGTCGTCCTTATGACATTTTGTGCTGCCATCCTGCCCTGGTTGTCATATGGTGACAAGGACCATGTTATTTTACTATTCTTTGATAAAAATGTCTCTCTTTCAGCTTGGGGGATTTCTTCTTCATCTGAAGATGATGCATCGTGCTCTGGGTTGTATTCCTCCCCCATCTTCTTCTTCAGATACCTCCTCCTCTTCTAAATCATTGTTCTCTTGTTCCTCCTGGACATTGGAAAAAATCTGATCTACAACCTGTTGGGCGCTGAAACGTGCACTCATGGCTTCAGCAAAGAGAGACCTGGGAGGACTGTCATCTGCAGCACCTTTATTGCCTCTGACTGTGTTCCCCATTAGTAAACAATGCTGTCAAGAAATGTTTATTTTGTCTGTGAACTTGAGTCATGTGTGGGGTCATGGAGGAGAGATGCTGCACATGCACAAGAAAGTTTTAGTTTTGTCTTGAGTTCAGTCAGTAGCACACAATCTCAATTTATCATTGTGTGTGTGTCTTTGTGGTTTATGTGGTGTGTAAATTATTTTAAAACTGCCGGGTCAAAAATGACCCTAAGACAATCTTTGTACCCTGGTGGTGTACAGCTTTCATGGAAATATGAACAAAGGCAATGTTTCACTTTATCTAATGTTGGGGACACTCTAGGAAAAGTCCTCAAATTTCAAGTTGAAAAAATATCATTTAGGGGGTTTTCTCTGCTGTTAATCATAGTGGCGGGTCAGTTTTACCCTTAAGACAACACAAGGGTTAAGTATCAAAAGTAAAAGTATATATAAATTCCTTATATAAAGCAAACCAGATGGCACCATTTTCTTGTTTTTTTAAATTTACGGATGCTGCAA
Source organism: Oncorhynchus kisutch (assembly GCF_002021735.2). Classification (NCBI taxonomy): domain Eukaryota; kingdom Metazoa; phylum Chordata; class Actinopteri; order Salmoniformes; family Salmonidae; genus Oncorhynchus; species Oncorhynchus kisutch. The sequence goes on along the minus strand of NC_034179.2, from coordinate 62,730,765 downwards.
CATACATAATTTACAAACGAAGCATGTATTTAGTGCGTCATCAGATCAGAGGAAGCAGGGATGACCAGTGATGTTATCTTGATAATTGTGTGAATTAAACCATTTTCCTGTCCTGCTAAGCATTCAAAATGTAACAAGTACTTTTGGGTGTCAGGGAACATGTATGGAGTAAAAAGTACATAATTTTCTTTAGGACTGTAGTGAAGTAAAAGTATAAACTTGTCCAAAAAATAAATAAGAAAGTAAAGTACAGATACCCTCCAAAAAACGACTTAAGTCATACTTCAAGTATTTATGCTTAAGTACTTTCCATCACTGCTGAATACTTATGTAAATGTGATATTTTAGTTTTTACATTTTTAATACATTTGCTAACATTTCTAAACCTGTTTTTGCTTTGTCATTATGGGACATTGTGTGTAGATTGGTGAGGGATTTTTTTTTTTTTTATACATTTTAGAATAACGCTGTAATGTAAAAGTGGAAAAAGTCAAGGGATCTGAATACACTATATGCAACCTAAAAGCTTTTGGACATCAAAGCAATGTTGAGGGAATCCTATTTGAGTCAGAAAAAGATACGCATGTGATACGTAAGATTTACAAAATCTTGCAGAGAGCCTATCCGACTCACAATCTAAGGAGAAAAAAATATGAACTACTGGAACTAAGACATAAAATTAACTGATATTGGCACAAGATGGAGAGTGTGTTGACTATAGACAGAAACAACATAACACAATTTGAAGTCATATGGGGTAGAGTTTCATAAGATTTAGAAACAACATTGGGTGTGGATACATTGGGTCTGAGGAAGTATGATGTCATACATTTTTGGGGAAATATATGTACGTCACACCTCCATCGTTACGCACACCGGGACTTCATCATCACTTTGACCACCTTTCCTTCATTTAGCCAGCAGTAGCCCCAGACTTCAGGCAGTATTAGTTTGTTTTCCTGTTCAGTACATATCCCCTGTTTTGTTATTTTTGCCTTGCACTCTCTATCTGCACCTGCTTCTTGACTCGCTGCGTATTCGTGGCAGGATACTGCCTCTCAATATGGAAGCAGCAGAGAAAACCATCATCCAGACGGTCCAGGAACAGGGTCATCTACTCCACCGGAACACCACGACCAGCTGGCGCAACTGGGTACGGCCATGGAGGAGGCCCTCCACATTCTCCACCACCTCGATACCACTAGCATGGCTCTCCATTCTTTTCCAGAGAGCCTGAACCCATGGAGGTATGGGCCACACACCTCTCCACGGCAGAACAGCAGTATTCCATCATCATCGTTTTCCACCAAACCTTTTCTGGTTTCCATTTTACTGGCTGGCTCTCCCTCTGGTGTTGTCTACAGATCTAATGGACTCCAGGGCCGCAGGGAACTTCATTGACCAGGCCCTCGCTTCCTCCCTGACCATAACTTTGCACCCGATCTCCTCTCCTTTTCCCGTCCAAGCCCTGGAAAAGTAACCATTGGGATCTGGCACAATCACACACATTACAGCACTACTTACCTTCACCATAGGACCCATGCACCACGAAAGCCTTCCCTTCCTTATCAGCACTGCACAAAGTCATCATCACAAAGTCATCCTTGGCCCCCCGTGGCTCCAATGTCATAACCCCACCATCTCCTGGTCGAGGATGAAAATCACTGCCTGGGTACCAGCATGCCGGAAGACCTTCTTTCCTGTAACCTGTGGTTCCACACCAGTTGAGAGTCCTGAAAGTGCCCTCCAGCCCATTAGTCGGTCCTCCCGTATCATTGGCCCTGTGATTTGGGACGTAGATGTGGACATCCGGCAGGCTCTGGGGAAGAAACCCGCTTTTGCTACCTGCACTCTAGAATGCATCTACGTCACCACGGGGGTAAGAGATCGGCTGTTGACCTGGGCACACACATTCTTCGCCGCTGGAAACCCAGGTATCACCCATGCTATCCAATCCTTCTCTGAAAAGTACTGGTGGCTCAGCTTGGTGCAGGACATTCCCTGCTATGTCAACTCCTGCTCCATATGTGCCCGATCCAAATCCCCCGGGCACACTCCAGCAGGGAAACTACTTCCCCTTCCCGTGCCTTAGCGGCCTTTGTCCCATCTGTCCATAGACTTTGTTACAGATATCCCCCAGTCTGATGGTTTCACCACTGTTATCAAATCAAATCAAATTTCTTTGTCACATACACATGGTTAGCAGATGTTAATGCGAGTGTCGCGAAATGCTTGTGCTTCTAGTTCCAACAATGCAGTAATAACCAACGAGTAATCTAACCTAACAATTCCAAAACTACTACCTTATACACACAAGTGTAAAGGGATAAAGAATATGTACATAAAGATATATGAATGAGTGATGGTACAGAACGGCATAGGCAAGATGCAGTAGATGGTATCGTGTACAGTATATACATATGAGATGAGTAATGTAGGGTATGTAAACAAAGTGGCATAGTTTAAAGTGGCTAGTGATACATGTATTACATAAAGATGCAGTAGATAGAGTACAGTATATACATATACATATGAGATTAATAATGTAGGGTATGTAAACATTATATTAAGTAGCATTGTTTAAAGTGGCTAGTGATATATTTGACATCAATTTCCATCAATTCCCATTATTAAAGTGGCTGGAGTTGAGTCAGTGGTTTGGCAGCAGCCACTCAATGTTATGGTTGTTGTGTACAGATTCTCCAAATCCTGCCATTTTATCCCTCTCTCTGGTCTCCCTACCATCTCCAGGTCACTGAGGCACTGTTCAAGCAGGTCTTTTGGCACTATGGCCTTCCAGCGGACATTGTCTCTGACCGTGGCCCCCAATTAATGTAGAGGGTATGGAGAACCTTCATGGAGAAGCTGGGGGCCACGGCCAATCTCACATCCGGGTACCAGCCCCCGTGACACCCCTCCGCCTCAACTGAACATTGATGGGACCCCTACCTATGCCGTCAGGTCCCTACTGGACTCCCGACCTCAGCTTCAGTACCTGGTGGACTGGGAAGGGTACGGCCCAGAGGAGAGCTATTGGGTTTTGGCGGCCGACATCTTGGACCCCAACGTTGTCCAGGATTTCCATCTCCGCCGTCTGGACCGGCCCGCTCTTCGTCCTAGGGCCGCCCTCCTGGTCGGTACTGTTGGGAGGGGTTATTGTCACTCCTACTCCCGCTCCCTCTCTCCTCCGCTCAACTTTGCTGGTCTACTAACCACGAGCCCTGGCAACCATTATTGTGCACACCTATTTCCCATCATTACGCACACTTTCTCCCCATCATTACGCATACCTGGACTTCATCATCACCTTGATTACCTTCCCTTTATTTAGCCCTCAGTAGCCTCAGTCATTAGGCAGTATTGGTTTGTCTTCATGTTCAGTACCCATCCCCTGTTTTGTTCATTTGCCTTGCATCATTGTTATTAAACTCTCCTTCTGCACCTGCTTCCTGACTCCCTGCATATACATGACAGTATGTAAATGTTACGTTTTTTGTATATGTTTTTTTATTTAAAAAATAAATACCTATAATATATACGAATACATAGACAGGGAGGACCTGATCCTATATCAGCACTCCTATTCTGACAACAGACTTGAAACATTTAAACGACCCCTAGTTTGTCATAGCCTAGTATGGTAATCCAGTTGTTTGAGAACACAATCCCCTTTTTTCAAGTATGTAACCCAAAACCGTCTCTATAAGTCATAGCTACTATCTAGGTTTATTGTTTGTTAAAAAAATGATAGTGATGCTTCAAATGGGGGAAAGGGTTTTTGAACATAGAAAGCCCTTGAAGTGTGTGCTCTGCTCTCTGTTACTTTGACTAATGTTTTCATTATGAGTGCAAACAAAGTTTTGGCGAAAATGAGACGAAGCCCCTTCAAACTTTTGGCAGTGACAGTCTTACTGTATGTTTAAACCGGTGTTGCAAAAGCCCTGTGACATACCTAGCATTCATTTTCTTTGCGATAAGTGACATCACTTTTTGACTAAAGTATGCGTCATGCTTAGGAGAGATATATTCCATGATTCAGATCAGGAGGATTGAGATTTTGAGTCATTTTCATATTATCACAAAAGGACAAATGTTCCAGTAATTGCTGTCATCTTAACTGTTGCTAGTCAGCAGTAACCCTTATGAACTGTTGTTAGTCAGCAGAAACCCTTATGAAGTGTTGTTAGTCAGCTGTAACCCTCACTCATTCAAAGTGACCTTGTTTTAGCAGAAGGGTCGACTTCAGGAGTGAACGTTATTTATAATCAGGGTTACACAGAGAAAATCGGACATCTCTGAAATGGAAATGGATGTCTCTACCTTCAGCAAATTATATTTTACCTAAACCTTCCCTGAACAATTGAGGAAAAAAACAAGTGACACTCCAATATACCCCCCAAAAATGATTAAAACAAAATGAATACCAGAGAACATCCTTACAGTTTACCGTCACCTCTTGGAGACACCAGAGCCTTAGACATGTTGTTTTAGAAACTGTCCTTCGTCCTGTCAGCATTACATGGCAACGCAGGAATTTTGATAGCGCACAGGGCTGCGGGCCAGAAGGTTGAGTTTTCACAGACCCCTATGGACAAGAGTACGGGTGGAAAGATCTCATTTCTAGTAAAAGCATGGCATGAATCTATCATCGTATTTGCAGGTCAGAGAAAAATGTGCCTTTATAAACATATCATGCAACTCTATGTTTACATATTAGCAGTATATTTTTTAATACTACACAAATGACTAAAATTACAGGCTAAGAATGGACATCGAGATAGGCCAATGTGTTCATCATATCCAGAGATGACCTGTCATTCTGAGCAGCTTTGTTTTTCAGGTTTAGCTTTGTCTGAGCCTCACCTGTTTTGCATGTTATTTTGGCATTAATACTGTGACAAATCAGTTTGCAAACAATGTACAAAAAAGAAACATCGTTAAGTTAATAGAGCCGCATACAAACATGGTCTCTTTTTTGCTTTCTTGAGAAAGGCAGCTCCAAAACGCAGGTGTTTCAGCCTAATTCAGTGCTTTCTGTGGTGGTGGTGGGGCAGCCAGGAAATACAAAGTGTAGGGATTGGTAGTGTTCTCTACTTACGCTGTGATTGGCTTAGTGTTCTGTTACTCATGGGGACTCTATGTCACAGCAAAATCTACGGAGATAGCTTGGAAATTCAAGCCCCTTGGGTGCTGCCATATAGTTACATTAGAAGTGCCCATCTAAGAAGGCTCAAGGTCATTGGCCACAGATAAAATGACGTAAAATCACATATCGTAGCTTTGATTGGACTGATCATGTCAACATCAAACTTTCAAAATCTTAGTTAGCGTTCAAGACAACTGGGAACTCAGAAAGCTCAGACTGGGAAAATACGTTTTGAACGGTCATCCAACTTGGAATTCCATGTCGGGAACTCAGGCATCTTTCTGGAGCTCCGACCTGAAGATCACTGACTTCATGATTCAACCTTGTTTTTTTGTAGTTCCCAGTTGTCTTGAAAGCACCATAAATCCAGAGGATGCCAGACTTTTATGACAGAATTTGCCCACGAAGGACTGACGCACCACCTTCCTGTTCATGTGAACACAGCACAAACAGGTGAGTCCAGAAAGGCCTTTTATGCTGCTGCTTAAATGATGTAATATGCCAGGAAGATATGCATACTGTAGCTAAGAAAGTAAAACCAAGTATATGTTGTGTAGTAAGCTGTTAGAAGCCCATGTCCCTTACGCTAACAATTGGATCCTTTTCCCCCTCATAACTTGGCCTACTATTCTGACTTGGTGTTGCACATGTAGCCTATTGCCTGTTTTAGAGAAATGTCATCATCAAATATTGTATGAGCTTTCATTGTCTGCTTATATGCCCACTTTATTTATCCTAGGGTACTAACTTGGTGCACAGGGAGAATACTGTAAGAATGGCCCATGTTCTGAATTCTGTTGCTGTACATTTCAAAAGTGCTGAACAAAAAGTTACATTAACTATAATTTGTACTTCTCAATTGTCAGTAGAAACGGCTGATATGGCAAGTCAGCCATATCAAATATGTGTTTTTTTAAAGGCAGTAATTGAGGCTGAATGAACTGTATTGCTGCCAGGTGTAGTAGTGGTAAGATGTTGGGACTGCTGTTGGAACAGCTTTATGTAGGCCCTAACAGTTTGGGCACCGTTATAGTGCAATTGATGTATTGTTTAGTGCTTTGCTGGCATGCATCTACATTTTTGGGGGTGAGTTTGCCCAAACCAAGATTTACATGCTAAAATCGCCACTGATCTTATCATATTTCTCCAATGCCAAATCAGTGAGTCTTGTTTGCAGCGAAACTGTCCCTGTTAGGAATCTAAGCATGGTACTTTCAAAAGTTAGGCCTACCTTTCCACCCCAGACAGTAGGCCTACCGACGCAGACAAAATGTAAGATTTAACAGACTTCTACTCTTCTTTAACAACAGAAGGTCACAAGGGTTTCCCTAAAAGCTGTCTGGGTTTAAACATCTTTGTACAGAAAGTGAATAGTTTAATCAATGGAAAGTGACAGAATTAGATTACTTCCAAAGCAAATACCATGTTTTGCCTTCTCCACTATAGAAGATTGTAGCTCAGACTCTGAATGTCAAAGAAACTAAACAATGATATTCCCATATGCATCGAAAGTCATGTCTCTCCAGGTTATTTTCAGCTTGTTGTGCATGGTAAGTGAATGAATTGAACCTGATGGGGTTCACCTTGGGGTCATGATAAGGGCTGCACCAAATGATTGATGTATTATAATAATTGATTACATTTATGTTGTATTAAACGAAGGGGAAGGGCTATAAGACCCCTACCCAACTACATTTATAGGGTCCTGGACTACAGATTAGCAATATAGTGGGGAGAACAAGTATTTGATACACTACCAATTTTGCAGGTTTTCCTACTTACAAAGCATGTCGAGGTCTGTAATTTTTATTATAGGTACACTTCAACTGTGAGAGACGGAATCTAAAACAACAATCCAGCAAATCACATTGTATGATTTTAAGTAATTAATTTGCATTTTATAGCATGACATAAGTATTTGATCACCTACCAAACAGTAAGAATTCCGGCTCTCACAGACCTGTTAGATTTTCTTTAAGAAGCTCTCCTGTTCTCCACTCCTTACCTGTATTAACTGCACCTGTCTGAACTCGTTACCTGTATAAAAGACACCTGTCCACACACTCAATCAAACAGACTCCAACCTCTCCACAATGGCCAAGACTAGAGAGCTGTGTAAGGACATCAGGGATAAAAGGCTGGGATGAGCTACAGGACAATAGACAAGTAGCTTGGTGAGAAGGCAACAACTGTTGGCGCAATTATTAGAAAATGGAAGAAGTTCAAGATGACGGTCAATCAACCTCAGTCTGGGGCTCCATGCAAGATCTCACCTCGTGGGGCATCAATGATCATGAGGAAGGTGAGGGATCAGCCCAGAACTACACGACAGGACCTGGTCAATGACCTGAAGAGAGCTGGGACCACAGTCTCAAAGAAAACCATTAGTAACACACTACGCCGTCATGGATTAAAATCCTGCAGTGAACGCAAGGTCCCCCTGCTCAAGCCAGAGCATGTTCAGGCCCGTCTGAAGTTTGCCAATGATCATCTGGATGATCCAGAGGAGGAATGGGAGAAGGTCATGTGGTCTGATGAAACAAAAAGACGGGCACACCGTGCACCACTCCTTAGCATTCTTCTTGCCAATGTCCAGTCTCTTGACAACAAGGTTGATGAAATCCGAGCAAGGGTAGCATTCCAGAGGGACATCAGAGACTGTAACGTTCTTTGCTTCACGGAAACATGGCTCACTGGAGAGACGCTATCCGAGGCGGTGCAGCCAACGGGTTTCTCCACGCATCCAGGCAACAACATCTCCTCCCCGCTGATCCTCAACACTGGGGCCCCACAAGGGTGCGTTCTGAGCCCTCTCCTGTACTCCCTGTTCACCCATGACTGGGTGGCCACGCACGCCTCCAACTCAATCATCAAGTTTGCGGACGACACAACAGTGGTAGGCTTGATTACCAACAACGACGAGACGGCCTACAGGGAGGAGGTGAGGGCCCTCGGAGTGTGGTGTCAGGAAAATAACCTCACACTCAACGTCAACAAAACTAAGGAGATGATTGTGGACTTCAGGAAACAGCAGAGGGAACACCCCCCTATCCACATCGATGGAACAGTAGTGGAGAGGGTAGCAAGTTTTAAGTTCCTCGGCATACACATCACAGACAAACTGAATTGGTCCACTCACACAGACAGCATCGTGAAGAAGGCGCAGCAGCGCCTCTTCAACCTCAGGAGGCTGAAGAAATTTGGCTTGTCACCAAAAGCACTCACAAACTTCTACAGATGCACAATCGAGAGCATCCTGGCGGGATGTATCACCGCCTGGTACGGCAACTGCTCCGCCCTCAACCGTAAGGCTCTCCAGAGGGTAGTGAGGTCTGCACAACGCATCACCGGGGGCAAACTACCTGCCCTCCAGGACACCTACACCACCCGATGTTACAGGAAGGCCATAAAGATCATCAAGGACATCAACCACCCGAGCCACTGCCTGTTCACCCCGCTATCATCCAGAAGGCGAGGTCAGTACAGGTGCATCAAAGCTGGGACCGAGAGACTGAAAAACAGCTTCTATCTCAAGGCCATCAGACTGTTAAACAGCCACCACTAACATTGAGTGGCTGCTGCCAACACACTGACACTGACTCAACTCCAGCCACTTTAATAATGGGAATTGATGGGAAATGATGTAAATATATCACTAGCCACTTTAAACAATGCTACCTTATATAATGTTACTTACCCTACATTATTCATCTCATATGCATACGTATATACTGTACTCTATATCATCGACTGTATCCTTAAGTAATACATGTATCACTAGCCACTTTAACTATGCCACTTTGTTTACATACTCATCTCATATGCATATACTGTACTCGATACCATCTACTGTATCTTGCCTATGCTGCTCTGTACCATCACTCATTCATATATCCTTATGTACATATTCTTTATCCCCTTACACTGTGTATAAGACAGTAGTTTTGGAATTGTTAGTTAGATTACTTGTTGGTTATTACTGCATTGTCGGAACTAGAAGCACAAGCATTTCGCTACACTCGCATTAACATCTGTTAACCATGTGTATGTGACAAATAAAATTTGATTTGATTTGATGATTTGAAAAATAGAGCTTTTTGGTCAAAACTCCACTCGCCGCGTTTGGAGAAAGAAGAAGGATGAGTACAACCCCAAGAACACCATCCCAACCGTGAAGCATGGAGGTGGAAACATCATTCATTGGGGATGCTTTTCTGCAAAGGGGACAGGACGACTGCACCGTTTTGAGGGGAGGATGGATGGGGCCATGTATCGCGAGATCTTGGCCAATAACCTCCTTCCCTCAGTAAGAGCATTGAAGATGGGTCGTGGCTGGGTCTTCCAGCATGACAACGACCCGAAACACACAATCAGGGCAACTAAGGAGTGGCTCCGTAAGAAGCATCTCAAGGTCCTGGAGTGGCCTACCCAGTCTCCAGACCTGAACCCAATAGAAAATCTTTGGAGGGAGCTGAAAGTCTGTATTGCCCAGCGACTGCCCCGAAACCTGAAGGATCTGGAGAAGGTCTGTATGGAGGAGTGGGCCAAAATCCCTGCTGCAGTGTGTGCAAACCTGGTCAAGAACTACAGGAAACGTATGATCTCTGTAATTGCAAACAAAGGTTTCTGTACCAAATATTAAGTTCTGCTTTTCTGATGTATCAAATACTTATGTCATGCAATAAAATGCTAATTAATTACTTGCTAATCATACAATGTGATTTCTGGATTTTTGTTTTAGATTCCGTCTCTCACAGTTGAAGTGTACCTATGATAAAAATTACAGAGCTCTACATGCTTTGTCAGTAGGAAAACCTGCAAAATCGGCAGTGTATCAAATACTTGTTCTCCCCACTGTATATATATATATATATTATTATTTTTTCCCACAGTATTTTTCTAGTCTCTGCTTCTTATAAGAAACAGTCTGAGAGATGTGTGAGTTATTGCAGTAAAAACAGGGTGTCTGTGAGAAAGCGCCTCAAGGCTAAAAGAGATTCATAGACACAGAACCCTGCAGGGAAGTGAAAAAGATAAGAGACTAGTCAGACATACCACTATAAAGCAACTTGGGTGGAAAATTACTGCCGAGCCCTTAGAAAACACTGGAACTATGTCTCTCCTGATGCATGGGATTGGTCTCGTGAGTAGAAGGTGTTGATGTAGGCAGTTACATCAGTAGGGGTTGACTGCAAGCATATTAAAGCAACTTAGTCCCTTTCCTATTTTGCAGAACTTCCTCGGATACATGTTCCCGTTGTCAACTTCTGTCTGCAATTGTATTAATAAATGAATGATTGATTAACTTAAAGATATTGTCTGATTGCTGATTTCGCAAATAAGCATATGATTGATAAGGAACCTACCTCAACAAACCACAAATCTATGGATATAGCAGCGTAACTCTGTCTGTCAAACAGGTAGAGCTACCTCTTATTTCTTAAAAAGGAAGAAATAGGCTACAACACAAAGCCCTCTTGTTGTTAGTAAAGTCTAATTAAAATAAAGACGGTTGAAATGAATTATTCCTTCTCTAATTTGCCTATTTTCAGCACTATCAGCTGTCCATTTCCAATTGATTGTGCCGTGACTGCTGCTTCAAGTTTCAGCACCACAATGTAAGTAACTAAAATCTGACTTAATGTGATGTCAATAACTTGGATAAATACATAATGGGCAAGAAACATGTTGTTTTTCTTAAAATCAATTATAGTAGTAGCAAGCTATCAAAGTTTACCTCCAGTCCTCCACTTCACGCTCTCCTTCTCAAACTGAACAGAACATAGGCTAGTCTACGGGCAAGATATTGCAATTTTTGGACAATGCCTAATCAAAAATAATTTTCAGGAGGTATTATTTGACTCTCCTCCTGCCACTGTAGGCCTACACAGCACGGCATTGGTTAGGCAGCAAAAACGGAAGAGGAAGCGAAAGACGGAAGAGGAAGTGAAATGTTCCACTCCCTCAATGGTTCTGTTTCAATGAAAGTCAAGGACTAAGCAGACCGCTATTGTATTGGTGTCTATGGAGAACCCCACTATCACCGTGACAATGGTGGAAGGAGACTAGGTCTCATGACCATGGAAACAGACTTGAGCGGTGATGAGTGGGCGAAAACGTCCTGAGACTAGAAAAAAAGGGAAGAAGGAGAGAACAGCAGTAACATACTCTGTAACTTACTAAGGCATTTTAAACAAATAGCTGTAATATGGTTGTTTCTGATGAATGTTGGAGGGGAAATACACCATCAACTTTCCTGATCATTTGGCCAATATCACAACTCAAGTAACAATATTTTCCAATATTACTTTAAACTGTAGGTCTAACTAACAGTTTAGAATATCACCACCAAAGCACTTGGTTTTTCACACTCAATAATTTCCTGTGTGTATCAAGAATGATCCACCTCATATAGGGACATCCAGCCAATTTAAAACAACTGTGGGAAGCATTGGAGTCAACATGAACCAGCATCCCCGTAGAGTCCTTGCCCCAACGAATTGAGGCTGTTCTGAGGGAAAAAGGGGAGTTTGCAATTCAATATTAGGAAGTTGTTCTTAATGTTTTATACATTGTGTATATATACAGTACCGTTAAAAAAGTTAAAATAAAGTTCTGATTTTCTCTATTTTTGCATGTTTTGTAAATGAATTTGATCAGATCTTCAACCAAAACCTAATATTAGATAAAGGGAACATGAGTTTACAAATAACAAAAAAATGGATACTAATTTATTTATTTAATTAGCCAAGTTACACAACACCCAATTCCTCTGTGTGAAAAAGTAATTGCCCTCTTACACTAAATAATTGGTATTGCCACCTTCAGCTGCAATGACTGCAACCAAATGCTTCCTGTAGTTATTGATCAGTTTCTCACATTGCTGTGGAGGAATTCTGTCCCACTCTTGCATGCAGAACTTCTTTAACTCAATTTGTTTGGATTTCAAGCTCATTTCAAGTCCGGCCACTCCATCTAAATTGGGATTAGGTCTGGACTTTGACTAGGCCATTCCAAAAACGTAAAATGTATTGCTTTTTAACAATTTTAATGTAGACTTGATTGTGTGTTTTGGATCATTGTCTTGCTGCATGACCAAGCTGCGCTTCAGCTTCAGCTCCGCCCCAGAATAAAAGTATTGCGTTGGTCTAGCTGGAAGCAGAGAGAATAATTACTTTGGACTTTTCAGACTGATTTAATTCTCCAAACTGAATTAATATAAAATCATGCTGACACCAACAAAAATAAAATGTTCCATTCTAAGAAATGAGCCCAATACCATATCGGTCCATATTATCAGACAGGTGTGTTATTTACCAATAAGATTGATCATAAACTCAAAACATTATCTTGTTGCTAGCAACATAGACTATTGCTGACTTGACTGTCCCAAACCTTCCACTGGTACTCAGCCAAGGATGTACAGTGCCTTGCGAAAGTATTCGGCCCCCTTGAACTTTGCGACCTTTTGCCACATTTCAGGCTTCAAACATAAAGATATAAAACTGTATTTTTTTGTGAAGAATCAACAACAAGTGGGACACAATCATCAAGTAGAACGACATTTATTGGATATTTCAAACTTTTTTAACAAATCAAAAACTGAAAACTTTTTTAACAAATCAAAAACTGCAAAATTATTCAGCCCCCTTAAGTTAATACTTTGTAGCGCCACCTTTTGCTGCGATTACAGCTGTAAGTCGCTTGGGGTATGTCTCTATCAGTTTTGCACATCGAGAGACCGACATTTTTTCCCATTCCTCCTTGCAAAACAGCTCGAGCTCAGTGAGGTTGGATGGAGAGCATTTGTGAACAGCAGTTTTCAGTTCTTTCCACAGATTCTCGATTGGATTCAGGTCTGGACTTTGACTTGGCCATTCTAACACCTGGATATTTTTATTTTTCAACCATTCCATTGTAGATTTTGCTTTATGTTTTGGATCATTGTCTTGTTGGAAGACAAATCTCCGTCCCAGTCTCAGGTCTTTTGCAGACTCCATCAGGTTTTCTTCCAGAATGGTCCTGTATTTGGATCCATCCATCTTCCCATCAATTTTAACCATCTTCCCTGTCCCTGCTGAAGAAAAGCAGGTCCAAACCATGATGCTGCCACCACCATGTTTGACAGTGGGGATGGTGTGTTCAGGGTGATGAGCTGTGTTGCTTTTACGCCAAACATAACGTTTTGCATTGTTGCCAAAAAGTTCAATTTTGGTTTCATCTGACCAGAGCACCTTCTTCCACATGTTTGGTGTGTCTCCCAGGTGGCTTGTGGCAAACTTTAAACAACACTTTTTATGGATATCTTTAAGAAATGGCTTTCTTCTTGCCACTCTTCCATAAAGGCCAGATTTGTGCAATATACGACTGATTGTTGTCCTATGGACAGAGTCTCCCACCTCAGCTGTAGATCTCTGCAAATTCATCCAGAGTGATCATGGGCCTCTTGGCTGCATCTCTGATCAGTCTTCTCCTTGTATGAGCTGAAAGTTTAGAGGGACGGCCAGGTCTTGGTAGATTTGCAGTTGTCTGATACTCCTTCCATTTCAATATTATCGCTTGCACAGTGCTCCTTGGGATGTTTAAAGCTTGGGAAATCTTGTTGTATCCAAATCCGGCTTTAAACTTCACAACAGTATCTCGGACCTGCCTGGTATGTTCCTTGTTCTTCTTGATGCTCTCTGCTCTTTTAACGAACCTCTGAGACTATCACAGTGCAGGTGCATTTATACGGAGACTTGATTACACACAGGTGGATTGTATTTATCATCATTAGTCAGTTAGGTCAACATTGGATCATTCAGAGATCCTCACTGAACTTCTGGAGAGAGTTTGCTGCACTGAAAGTAAAGGGGCTGAATAATTTTGCACGCCCAATTTTTCAGTTTTTGATTTGTTAAAAAAGTTTGAAATATCCAATAAATGTCGTTCCACTTCATGATTGTGTCCCACTTGTTGATTCTTCACAAAAAAATACAGTTTTATATCTTTATGTTTGAAGCCTGAAATGTGGCAAAAGGTCGCAAAGTTCAAAGGGGCCGAATACTTTTGCAAGGCACTGTATATACACTGAATAATGTAGGCCTGTTACAACAGACTCCTGTTACTGCCTACCATGCTATGTTGTCTTAGGTCTCTCTTTATGTAGTGTTGTGTTGTCGTGATGTGTGTTTTGTCCTATATTTTATTTTAATTAACTTGTAATGAATAATGTGGAAATGTATCAAGTCGAGACTAAACTTCTGTCATGGTTAAAAAATATTGATACAACAGTAGCTAAGATGGGGATAGATCTGTCCATGATAAAGCACTGCTCTGCCTTCTTAACGCTATCAACAAGGTAGGTTCTACAGGCCCTTGTTTTGTCGCACCTGGACTACTGTCCAGTCATGTGGTCAGGTGCCACAAAAAAGACTTAGGAAAATTACAATTGGCCCAGAACCGGCCTGCACGGCTCACCCTTAAATGTACACAGAGAGCTACAAGACATACCGCCAGGTCTCTTCACAGTTTCCAAGTCCAGGACAGACTATGGGAGGTGCACAGTACTACAGAGAGCCATGACTTGGCTGCTATTCCACATCAAGTAACTCATGCAAGCAGTAAAGATTTAAAACCATAAAAACACAATTACATATTCGCTATAGATACACACGGATGTTGTGTTGTAGATGTGGTGGTAGAGTAGTGGCCTGAGTGGGAACACTTAATGTTTTGTGAAATCTGTTTAATGTAAGGTTAGTTTTAATGTATAGAACTGCCTTTATTTTGCCAGACCCCATGAAGAGTAACTGCTGCCTTGACAGCAGCTAATAGGGATCCATAAATACAAAATGTTGGGAAATGAAGGAATATGCCATTTAATCAGATGCCATCTAGTGGCCTTTTTGGGTACATCAGATTACAAATCTCTGGCCCTCTGTGGCTTTGTGTAAAATATGTTTTCAAATAGAATGACAAGAGAGAGTGACCTCTAGGCTGTCTAATAAACTTGTGATGCACAGAGTAAAGGTCTACATCAATTGTAGGTAACAATTTCACTCCTACGGAGCTAGAGTTGACAACTGGGTCCTTAATTGACATGGCACTATTACAAGATACAGTAAAGGACACCCTGTGGTCAAAGGTCACATCCTTTATAAAACTCATGTTTAACTTCTCTTATGACCCTCAACCACTAGTAGGTCTACAATTAAATATTTCTCACTGGTATGAAGACGCTCAGTAAAAGAGCAAAGCACCTGAATAGACTGATACAACATCCATTACTACAGGTCAACACTTCAAAAACAGTAACAAACTTACGTGATATTTTTTATTGTTTTACAAGCCTTGCCTCCAAAATACAGTAGTGTTGTCAACAGAAACAATGTCACAGCAGTGTTGCAATTCACCAGTTTAACACTCTCCCATCCTTATAAAAGCAAAGCCAGGAGGATCTATCAGAGAAGCCAGGAGTCCTGGTCTGAGGCATGAGGCCGTAGCCTGGGGATGGAAGTGGTTTAGCTCTGGCCTCCCAGGGTGTGCTTGTCAAACAGGTACTCTGCCATCTTGTTTTTGACAGCATCCATCTTGGTGAGGTTGGTGATGTGGTCTCCCAGCTTCTTAATGGCCTCCACCTGCTCATTCAGGTAATGGGTCTCCAGAAAGTCACACAGCTAAAGAGGGAAAACAGGTCAGACAAAATAATGATTACCGACTATTGTAACAGTAATTACAGTAACACACAAGAGCCTGGTGGTAATGGCATAAGTGTAGATAATGAGGTGTCTATTTTTTAATGAGACAAGTCCATTAACAAACACTTCTTTACAATGGCATCCTAATGTGGAACAATAGGTTAACTGCCTTGTTCAGGGGCAGAACACATTTTTACCTTGTCAGCTCTGGGATTCAATCCAGCACCCTTTAAGGCCCAAATCTCTAACCCCTAGACAACCTGCCGCCCCTTATGCATTAGCTGCATTGTGAGCATCTGTGGACTATTGTGTGCGTGTGACGAAGCAGGTAAACAATCCTGTGTCATTAGTTATCAGAGCTACAACAACCTGATCATCTCCTGGGACAGTACCTGTATTCTATGTGATGTGTGGTTCCACCATAACTTACATGGGGGTCAACCTTGTCAGAGGCAATCTTGTGCAGGTCCAGCAGGGCCTGGTTCACATTCTTCTCCAGCTGCAGAGCACACTGCATGGCCTCCAGCCCATTGCCCCACTCATCACGTTCTGGCTTCTACACAGGACAGAGTGAACACAGAAGTGTTAAGGACTACTAGCAGATGTTAAGATAAAGTGAACAGAGTTACACCCCTCACAGTTTCAGTTCAGTGGTTAGAGGCAGTATGTTTAGGACTACAGGTTCTCTAGATCAACTAAACTCTGTAGACACTTTCCTCCATGGAGGAAAAACATCAGTCTACAATCTAAATGTGTTTGATGCTCAGGCGCTCACCTTGATGTCCTGGAGTAAAATGCGTCCACCTCGCTTGTTCTGGAAGGAGAGAAGCTTGTCCGCGTGCTCCCGCTCCTCGTCGCTGTTCTCCTTGAAGAAATGCGCGAAGCCTCGCAGAGCCACATCGTCACGGGAGAAATAGAAAGCCTGGGTGGATAAACAAAACATTGTAGTTAGAAAAAGGAAAAACCATGACAGCATTCTGTTCTTGTTGTGGCAACTAAGCTTGATGATATAGGGATGAATCAGTCTGTTGTCTACTTGGTAACCTGACTTTTAACCTGTCAATGAGTTGTTACGCGCTCTGACAGAGGTAGGATAGATTCAACTTCATTTGTATGCTATTTCTAACTGGAGGGTCTTAATAGCCTTGCCAAGTAAAACTCAAATGTACATCACGGAGTTGAGATTCTTGGCTATTAATAGTCTAGACCTACAGAAAAATCTAGTGGAAAAAAAGCCATTTAGGACCAGGCATAATAACAGGTAGCTCAACAAAACGGTCATCTTGGTAGACTCCTTACCATTGAAGTGTAGGTGTAGGAGGCAAACATCTCCAAGTTGATCATCCGGTTGATGGCAGCTTCGCAATCGTGGTGATAGTTCTGGCGGATCTGAGACTCCATCTTGGCAGATTTTCTTTTATATCAAAATAAAAAGTAAAAAAATAGAGTTTAAACTATATTGCTATTATAGTTCAAGTAAGTGCTATGTCATTAATCCTTAATGTTCTATAATGCGGGACGAAGGCAGAGGAGTTCCGTTCAATCACTGTTGAAGCAAGAACTTCTTCATGCGTCTTCTCAGACTTGTGAACTAGAAGGAGCCTTGTTCGCTCTATTTATTGTTCCAAAAGGAATGCGTCAGTGAAATCCACCCTCACAGAGCGTAGCCAATCACCTTTAGAAATTCAACAGGAACTATGCGGATCATTTGATGACGATCCCATTCCTCAGGAGTGAATGTAACATTCTGTGTTCTCATGAATTCTTGATAATCGTATAGTTGGCCATCATTGTTCAATAATTGTTTAATCCAAATAATGTTGTTGTCAAACCAGTCTTTTTGATATGGACCCTGATTTAACTTTCATTGTTAATTTGTTGATCTTTAATGGAAGATTTGTTAAAGCTTAAACATTACGAAACTTCTATATGATCAAAATCCGCAAGTAATTTGACACTGTTATATACCTCCACACAAAAATGTTTTTATCTCACGCAGACAGATTGGGGGTGGAGTAAATGCTCTTGCCTCGACCTCATCTTAATCTGTTTAAAAATTGTTACTTTGTTTATTACGAGAGTGGATACATTTACTTGTTTTGACTATAGTTTATAGTGTAATGTTTTCATTATGAGCGCAAACAAAGATTTGGAGACAATGAGTCGAAGCCTCTTCAGACTGTTGGGAGTGACAGTAGACTTATGCTTAAACTGGTGTTACAAAAAGGGCTGTGACATAGTTGGCATTCTTTTTTTTGTTGCGAAAAGGGACATCACCTGTTGACTAAATGATGTGTCATGCTTAAAGGATAATTTAGGGTGAGCATATAAGGCGAACGTCTAGCATCACAAAGGTTGCCCTTTAACGTAACTCCTAACCTTAACCTTACACCTAACCTTAACCCTTAACCCCTAGCCTAGCTAATTTCAGCCACCTACCTAACGCTAGCACCTAGCCACCGAGATAATGTTAGCCACAACAAATTGGATTTCGTAAGATATCATATGTTTAGCAAATCGTAACATATTGTAAAAATTGCAATTAGTAAAATATAATACGAAATGGATGATGGACATCCACAAATTAATACATACCATACAAAACACATCATACTAATGGGAGTATCCTGAATTTACTTTTACTATGTTACGTCTACCCCTGAGTCCAGATTGTTCTAAGTGACCATATTTTAGCAGAAGGGCAAACATAGCATTAAAAATGAAAATGACATAGCATTGTCTTCATTTTTTTATGCAATTCTTTTCTGTAATGTTCAAAATCGAGAACCTGTGTTAAGTTGTTAAAGTCATGACAGGGTCCATCATGTGACCAGCTGCACAAAGTTATAAACAGTAAGTAATACTGTAAATGATTAACCATTACATAACTCTTTCTATTTACATTCTGAAGGGTGACACAGTGTTTTAGTCTGTACTCTTTCCCCCCTTCCCCTCTCAATTGCTCCCTCCCACTATTTTTACCAGGGGCGCAACATTGGTTTTAGATGTGGAGGGGACATATATATTTATATATATTTTTGGTCGAATAAACACAGCAAACAGCCTACCCGACTGTTCGGAGGCATCCGCATGGTTCTAAAGCACACCGTTGCCTCGTTTTGTATCACATTCCAATGATAAAACTGGGGAGGGGACAAAAATGCATGTCACCAGTGAAATTACCAGTGAAATTAGCACCCCTGCTTATTCCTGTCATAACCTCCTGTTGGTTATACTACAGTATGGAATGACTCAGGCTCTGCCCTGGCTGTATTTCTGCCTTGTCATTGTGACTCAGCATTCTGGAGTCTCAAGTAGAGACGGAAGAGGAAGCGAGACAGCCCACTCCTTCACCCCCCCCCCCCCCCCCATAGGAAGTCATCGCACTATCGCATTGATGTCTGCTTAAGGAGCCACCTCCTAAATCAGACAGTGGTAAACGTCCTGAGTTAACTATCTTCATTTATCAACCATCGTTGGTCTCGAGGTAGTTCTGTTCTGTTATCACAGTGACAATGGTGGAAGGAGGCAGAGTTTTGTGACTGCAGAAACAGACATGAGGGGTGATGAATGGGCGAAGACCGACTGATACCAGATTTGAAGAAAAGGAAAAAGGGAAGAAGGAGAGAAACAGCAGGAACAAACACTATAATATGCAATTTACATATACTTTGTAACTTACTAAGGAATTTTAAAACAAATAGCTGTGAATGGTTGTTTTTGGTGAAATTAAGGGAAAATACAACAAATTTCCAGAAAATGTTGTCAATTTAGTCAATCAGAACTCAAATAGCAATATTTTTCTGTATTACTTTAAACTGTTGGTCTAACTATAACAGTTCAGAAAGTCACCACCAATGTCAAAACCCATTATTCTATATACACTGCTCAAAAAAATAAAGGGAACACTTAAACAACACAGTGTAACTCCAAGTCAATCACACTTCTGTGAAATCAAACTGTCCATTTAGGAAGCACCACTGATTGACACATTTCACATGCTGTTGTGCAAATTGAATAGTCAACAGGTGGAAATTATCGCAATTAGCAAGACACCCCCAATAAAGGAGTGGTTCTGCAGGTGGTGACCACAGACCACTTCTCAGTTCCTATGCTTCCTGGCTGATGTTTTGGTCACTTTTGAATGCTGGTGGTGCTTTCACTCTAGTGGTAGCATGAGACAGAGTATACAACCCACACAAGTGGCTCAGGTAGTGCAGCTCATCCAGGATGGCACATCAATGCGAGCTGTGGCAAGAAGGTTTGCTGTGTCTGTCAGCGTAGTGTCCAGAGCATGGAGGCGCTACCAGGAGACAGGCCAGTATATCAGGAGACGTGGAGGAGGCCGTAGGAGGGCAACAACCCAGCAGCAGGACCGCTACCTCCGCCTTTGTGCAAGGAGGAGCAGGAGGAGCACTGCCAGAGCCCTGAAAAATGACCTCCAACAGGCCACAAATGTGCATGTGTCTGCTCAAACGGTCAGAAACAGACTCCATGAGGATGGTATGAGGGCCCGACATCCACAGGTGGGGGTTGTGCTTACAGCCAAACACCGTGCAGGACATTTGGCATTTGCCAGAGAACACCAAGATTGGCAAATTCGCCACTGGCGCCCTGTGCTCTTCACAGATGAAAGCAGGTTCACACTGAGCACATGTGACAGACATGACAGTCTGGAGACGCCGTGGAGAACGTTCTGCTGCCTGCAACATCCTCCAGCATGACCGGTTTGGCGGTGGGTCAGTCATGGTGTGGGGTGGCATTTCTTTGGGGGGCTGCACAGCCCTCCATGTGCTCGCCAGAGGTAGCCTGACTGCCATTAGGTACCGAGATGAGATCCTCAGACCCCTTGTTAGACCATATGCTGGTGCGGTTGGCCCTGAGTTCCTCCTAATGCAAGACAATGCTAGACCTCATGTGGCTGGAGTGTGTCAGCAGTTCCTGCAAGAGGAAGGCATTGATGCTATGGACTGGCCCACCCGTTCCCCAGACCTGAATCCAATTGAGCACATCTGGGACATCATGTCTCGCTCCATCCACCAACGCCACGTTGCACCACAGACTGTCCAGGAGTTGGCGGATGCTTTAGTCCAGGAGGAGATCCCTCAGGAGACCATCCGCCACCTCATCAGGAGCATGCCCAGGCGTTGTAGGGAGATCATACAGGCACGTGGAGGCCACACACTACTGAGCCTAATTTTGACATGTTTTAAGGACATTTAAGTGTGATCAGCCTGTAGTGTGGTTTTCCACTTTAATTTTGAGTGTGACTCCAAATCCAGACCTCCATGGGTTGATACATTTGATTTCCATTGATCATGTGTGATTTGTCAGCACATTCAACTATGTAAAGAAATTTAATAAGAATATTTTCATTCAGATCGGTTATTTTAGTGTTCGCTTTCTTTTGAGCAGTGTATATACCAAGTTAGTCAATACCATACAAATGTACTCAATTTTACCATGTCAATACTTGGTTTTATAATCAATAAAGTTGAAGAGTAATTGGAAATGCCATTGCTGATTAGGCATTTCTCATTAGGCTATTTTCCCCTTTAACCAAGTGGTCTAGCCACCAGAAATTATTTAGCTAGATCTTGAAAAATCTTTTTCAGTTCAAGTATTAAAGTTTGGCTTGCCTGTTAATTACCAAAATGACAGCGTTCAGTAACTTATGTAAAGTAACAGTAGCGTTGCAACCATATGACAGCACAAATAAGCCCCTTAAGAACGAGAGGCTTGTAGAATCATTCCTTTTTTGAGTATTCAGATCATAATTTGCTGTAGGGGAACTATTGGGCATTACCAACTGAAATAAATATTGAGTGACAATTTCTCAGTCAGAGCCAAACTTCCCATCACTAGAGCAATGTGCCATAACAGCTGACTAATGGTTTTGATTGACCTCTACTAGGCTGTCTAATAAACTTGTGATGCACAGTGTAAAGGTCTACATCAATTGTAGGTAACAATTTCACTCCTACAGAGCTAGAGTTGACAGCTGGGTCCTTAATTGACATGGCACTATTACAAGATACAGTAAAGGACACCCTGTGGTCAGAGGTAACATCCTTTATAAAACTCATGTTGAACTTCTATTGTTATGACCCTCAGTCACTAGTAGGTCTACAATTGTCAGTATTTATCACTGGTATGAAGACACTCAGTAAAAGAGCAAAGCACCTTAGACTGATACAACATCCATTACTACAGGTCAACACTTAGAAAACAGAAACAAACTTCAGTGATATTTTTTAATTGTTTTACAAGATGCCTTGCCTCCAATACAGTAGTGTTGTGAACAGAAACAATGTCACAGCAGTATTGCAATTCACCAGTTTAACACTCTCCCATCCCTATAAAACGAAAGCCAGTAGGATCTATCAGAGAAGCCAGGAGTCCTGGTCTGAGGCTGGAGGCCGTAGCCTGGGGATGGTAGTGGTTTAGCTCTGGCCTCCCAGGGTGTGCTTGTCAAACAGGTACTCTGCCATCTTGTTTTTGACAGCATCCATCTTGGTGAGGTTGGTGATGTGGTCACCCAGCTTCTTAATGGCCTCCACCTGCTCATTCAGGTAATGAGTCTCCAGGAAGTCACACAGCTAGAGGGAAAACACAGGTCAGACAAGAGAATGAATATAGACTATTGTAACAGTAACACACAAGAGCCTGGTGGTAATGGCATGTGTAGATAATGAGGTGTCTATTTTTTAACTAGACAAGTCCGTTAAACTTATTTACAATGGCATCCTAATGTGGAACAATAGGTTAACTGCCTTGTTCAGGGGCAGAACACATTTTTTACCTTGTCAGCTCTGGGATTCAACCCAGCAAACTTTGTTACTGGCTCAAAGCTCTAACCACTAGACAACCTGCTGCCCCTTACGCATTAGCTGCATCTGTGGACTATTTTGCGCCTGTGAAGAAGCAGGTCACACAATCCTGTGTCATTAGTTATCAGAACTACAACAACCTGATCATCTCCTGGGACAGTACCTGTATTCTATGTGATACATACATGTGATGTGCAGTTCCACCATAACTTACATGGGGGTCAACCTTGTCAGAGGCAATCTTGTGCAGGTCCAGCAGGGCCTGGTTCACATTCTTCTCCAGCTGCAGAGCACACTGCATGGCCTCCAGCCCATTGCTCCACTCATCACGTTCTGGCTTCTACACAGGACAGAGTGAACACAAAAGTGATAAACTACATTCTCAATCAGTCTACAATCTAAATGTGTTTGAAGCTCAGGCGCTCACCTTGATGTCCTGGAGTAAAATGCGTCCACCTCTCTTGTTCTGGAAGGAGAGTAGCTTGTCGGCGTGCTCCCGCTCCTCGTCGCTGTTCTCCTTGAAGAAATGCGCAAAGCCACGCAGAGCCACATCGTCACGGGAGAAATAGAAAGCCTGGGTGGATAAACAAAACATTGTAGTTAGAAAAAGGAAAAAAACATGACAGCATTGTGTTCTTGTTGTGGCAACTAGGCTTGATGATATAGGGATGAATCAATCTATTCTAGACCGTTGTCTACTTGGTAACCTGACAATTAACCTGTCAATGAGTTACCCGCTCTGACAGAGGTAGGATAGATTCCCAACTTCATTTGAATGCTATATCTAACTGGAGGGTCTTAATAGCCTTGCCAAGTAAAACTCAAATGTACTTCACGGAGTTGAGATTCTTGGCTATTAATTGTCTAGGAATACAGAAAATTCAAGTGAAAAAAGCCATTTAGGACCAGGCATAAAAATAATACACAGGTAGATCAACAACACGGTCATCTTGGTAGACTCCTTACCATTGAGGTGTATGTGTAGGAGGCAAACATCTCCAAGTTGATCATCCGGTTGATGGCAGCTTCGCAATCGTGGTGATAGTTCTGGCGGATCTGAGACTCCATCTTGGCAGATTTTCTTTTATATCAAAATGAAAAGTACAAAAATAGAGTTTCTTAAACTATATTGCTATTATAGTTCAACTAAGTGTTATGTTATCAATCCGTAATGTTCTATAATGCGGGACGAAGGCAGAGGAGTTCCGTTCAATCACTGTTGAAGCAAGAACTTCTTCATGCGTCTTCTCAGACTTGTAAACTGGAAGGAGTCTTGTTCGCTCTATTTATTGTTCCAAACGGTATACGACAGTGAAATACACCCTCACAAAGCGTAGCCAATCACCTTTAGAATTTCAACAGGAACTAGGCGGGTCATTTAAAGACGAGCCCACTCATACACATAACCGTGCAAAGATTATTTATTATATTGACAAGAGAGTCGAGTGACCACTCTATCAATGGAAATACATGTGCTCAACGAATGAAGACAGGTAGATCAGGTGGGACCATTCTAGCCAATAAGAGGGCAAGTACGTGTGTGAACACTACTGCACAAATATACTTAATTTTTCTCAAAGTTTCCGGAATACCACATACATCCACATATATCAGTACATTTGTAAAAGCTTAAACATTACGAAACTTCTATTCGATCATAATCCTCAAGTAATTTGAAAGAAAACGGGTTTATCTCACGCGGAAAGATTTTGGGCAGAGTAAATGCTCTCGCCTTGACCTCTTCCTCTTGGACTGTTTAAAAAAAATAATACTTTGTTTATTACAAAGTAACATTCTGTTGGAAACAACTATAGCAGTAGTATCAGCCAAAAGCAATGCTACAGTGCAGGTCTAACTACAGAAGTTATTGTTGAAAAATGTGCGTGTGTTATATCCTTAGAAGAAAATAGAAAGAATTCTAATATTAGGCTCATTTAGAAATAGTCTACTTCTACGTTTGATTTAGGATATAAAAGGAATTGAACTTTGAGACGCAGTTCTGTAAACTTCTGTTTCATTTTCTAAGACCATATGTTTCAATAGCATACCTAGCTTAATTGTTTACCTTTTCCAGAATAGAGCCAAAAGAAAAACTGTATGGTTTATCACACTTTTTTTAAATATCAGCTCAATTTTCAATATGAGGTATGGGAATATAGTAGTGGACAGAGAAAGAAAGGCTGGCTTTTGTAGAAATGGTATTTGAAGATACACCTTTCGGTTTCAAATTACATATTGAGGTTGACAAATGGTATGTCAGTTGATTATATTAGGCTAGAAATAACTACACAAAATCAGTAGCTACATTCATCTAACCATACATAGGTTATTAAGCTAAAACTGTGAAGTGGAAAACTTTTTACAGCTAATGAAAATCAAAGACGAAAGTAATAATCTTCCTCACAACTTCACATGACCTGATCTTCCACAACTGTTGACAGGGTGCTTTCAGGGTGCTGGTGTAACAGTATAACTTTAGACCGTCCCCTCGCCCATACCCGGGCGCGAACCAGGGAACCCTCTGCACACATCAACAACAGTCACCCACGAAGCATCGTTACCCATCGCAAGGGGAACTACAACTTCAAGGTCTCAGAGCAAGTGACGTCACCGATTGAAACGCTATTTAGCGCGAACCACCGCTAACTAAGCTAGCGTTTCACATCCGTTACACTCACCCCCCTTTTGACCTCCTCCTTTTCCGCAGCAACCAGTGATCCGGGTCAACAGCATCAATGTAACAGTATAACCTTAGACCGTCCCCTCGCCCATACCCGGGCGCGAACCAGGGATCCTCTGCACACATCAACAACAGCCACCCACGAATCATCGTCACAGATTAATGTCTTTATCGAAATTACGCATTGCCTCTTAACCGCTCGTCGTCCCCTTATGCCATCATTTGTGATTCTCAATTGTCAGTAGAAACATCTGATTTGGCAAGTCAGCCATACCAGCTATCTGTTTTTTATAAAGGCAATAATTGAGGCTGAATTAACTGTATTGCTGCCAGGTGTAGCAGGAGTAAGGTGTTGAGCCTGCTGTTGGAACAGCTTTATGTAGGCCCTAACATTTTGGGCACCGTTATAGTGCAATTAATGTATTGTTTAGTGCTTTGCTGGCATGCAGCTACATGTTTTTTTTTTTTTGGGGGGGGGGAGTTTACCAACATATTTCTCCAATGCCAAATCAGTGTGTCTTGTTTGCAACGAACGGTGCCTGTTAGGAATCTGACTATGGTACTTTCTTTCAAAAGTTAGGCCTACCTTTCCACCCCAGACAGTAGGCCTACCGACGCAGACAAAATGTAAGATTTAACAGACTTCTACTCTTCTTTAACAACAGAAGTTCACAAGGGTTTCCCTAAAAGCTGTCTGGGTTTAAACATATTTTGTACAGAAAGTAAATAGCTTAATCAATCTAAAGGTACAGAATTAGATGACTTCAAAAGCAAATGACATTGTTTGCCTCCTCCACTATAGGAGATTGTAGCTCAGACTCTGAATGTCAAAGAAACTAAACAATGACATTCCCATATGCATCGAAGTCATGTCTTTCCAGGGTATTTTCAAGTTGTTTTTTGCATAAAGCATAACGGACCAAAGTGCTGTTATAGATCACTGTATGTAATCGGATCTGTTTTATGGTAGCCATTTTCTTTTTGAAATTTTCTTCAATAAAAGGTAGGCCTGTGTCATACCCTCATACCCCCTCTATTCCAGTACTGGTTTTAACTTAGCCTCCCTCCAAGTCAGTGAAGGACTGTTATTTAAAGAGTGCATGGTGGGTGGAGGAATTGAACGACAAATCTATGGATATAGCAGCCTATAGCCTAATTCTGTCTGTCAAACAGGTAGAGCTACCTCTTATTTCTTAATCAGAAAGGAAGAAATAGGCTCCAACACAAAGCCCTCTTGTTGTTAGTAAAGTCTGATTAAATGAAGACGGTTTAAATGAATTATTCCTTCTCCAATTTGCCTATTTTCAGCACTATCAGCTGTCCATTTCCAATTGATTGTGCTGCGATTGCTGCTTCAAGTTTCAGCACCACAATGTAAGTAACTCAAATCTGGATTATTGTGATGTCAATGACTTGGATAAATACATCATGGGCAAGATACATATTGTTTTTCTTCAAATCAATTACAGTAGTAGCAAGCTATCATAGTTGACCTCCGGTCCTCAAATGCTCTCCTTCTCAAACTGAACAGAACATAGGCCATAGGCTAGTCTATGCGCAAGATATTGCATTTTTTGGACGAGGCCTAATTAAAAATACTTTTCTGAGGAATTCTTTGACTCTCCTCCTGAACTGCCACTGTAGGCCTACACAGCACAGCATTGGTTAGGCAGAAAAAAAAGAAGGTTTTGATCACGAAGGGCAGAGCAGGCCTAAGGGTTGGAATATCCGTTGCAGTGTGTAATGCAGTCTAGTTTTATTTACGCTATCCCAGCAGCTATCTTAGAAATATAACCTTGCTCTGTGCTTCTCCAAGGATGCACTTCGTAGCCTGCAGCCTATAGGCTATGAATCATTTGATTGAGACCACGCTAAATAACCTATAGGCACACTTCATATTTCACGCCCAACAGAGAATTTCAAATTACATGACCCTCCCCTGCACTAGATTTAAAAAATAGTAAACCCTCCTCTTGACTGAAATTGAAAAAGCATGACCCTCCCCTTTTTTCCTCCAGGTACCCACCCTGTACATTTTTATCCATCTCTTAGCATTACAAATGAATCGTACTAACTAAGAATGTTCTTAAGTTAAAGTTATAAACAGAAGTGATAGTAATACTATAAATGATTAACCGTTACAGAACTCTTCTGAAGGGTGACACAGCGTTTTTAGTCTGTAATCTTTCCCCCTCCCCCTCTATTCCTATTTGTCTCACTCCTTCCCACTCTTTCTCCTGTCATAACCTCCCGTTGGTTGTACTACAGTATGGAATGACTCAGGCTCTGCCCTGGCTGTATTTCTGCCTTGTCGTTGTGACTCAGCATTCTGGAGACCCAAACAGAGACGGAAGAGGACGCAAAATGTTCACTCCCTCAATGGTTCTGTTTCAATGGATGTCAAGGACCATGCAGACCGCTATCGCATTGGTGTCTATGGAGTACCCCACTATCACCGTGACAATGGTGGAAGGAGACTAGGTCTCATGACTGTCGAAACAGACTTGAGCGGTGAAGAGTGGGCGAAAACTTCCTGAGACTAGGAAAAAAAGGGAAGAAGTAGAGAACAGTAGTAACATACTCTGTAACTTACTAAGGCATTTTAAACAAATAGCTGTAATATGGTTGTTTCTGATGAATGTTGGAGGGAAAATATACCAAAAACTTTCCTGATCATTTGGCCAATATACCCCAATCACAACTCAAGTAACAATATTTTTCAATATTACTTTAAACTGTAGGTCTAACTAACAGTTTAGAAAATCACCACCAAACCCCTTGGTTTTTCACACTCAATAGTTTCCTGTGTGTATCAAGAATGATCCACCTCAGATAGGGACATACAGCCAATTTAACACAACTGTGGGAAGCATTGGAGTCAACATGAACAAGCATCCCTGTAGAATGCTTTCGACACCCTGTAGATCGAGTCCTTGCCCCAACGAATTGAGGTTGTTCTGAGGGAAAAAGGGGAGTTTGCAACTCAATATTAGGAAGTTGTTCTTAATGTTTTATACACTCAATGTATATATACAGTGCCGTACAAAAGTATTTCCCCTTTCTGATTGTCTCTATTTTTGCATATTTTTGATACTGAATGTTATCAGATCTTCACCCAAAACCTAATATAAGATAAAGGGAACATGAGTTTACAAATAACAGAAAAAATGATACTTATTTTTTAAATTTAATTAACCAAGTTACGCAACACCTAATTCCCCTGTTTAACAAAGTAATTTCCCCCTTACAATCAATAACTGGTATTGCCACCTTAAGCTGCAATTACTAAAAACAAATGCCAAATACCATATCGGTCCAAATTATCAGGCAGGTGTGTTATTTAGCAATAAGCATGACAACCTATATTATGGGGTTGCCCATCTACATTTACCCCAGTGTGCTAATCATTAGCTAGATCAGTGGTTCTCAATCCTGGTCCAGGGGTGCACATTTTAGTTTTTTTTCCCCAAGCACTACACAGCACTACACAGCTGATTCAAATCATCAAAGCATTTTGATGAGTTGATCATTTGAATCAGCTGTGTAGTGCTAGGGCAAAAACAAAAATGTGCACCCGTTTGGGTCCCCAGGACTGGGTTTGAGAACCAGTGAGCAAGATCATAAACTCAAAACATTATCTTGTTGCTAGCAACATAGACTATTGCTGACTTGACTGTCCCAAACTTTCCACCGGTACTCAGCCAAGGATGTATATACACTGAATAATGTAGGCCTATCTGTTACAACGGACTCCTGTTACTGCTTACCATGCTATGTTGTTGTCTTTGGTCTCTTTTTATGTAGTGTTGTCTCTCTTGTCGTGAAAGGCCTTTTGCCTTTTGTTAGGCCGTCATTGTAAATAAGAATTTGTTCTTAACCGACTTAGTTAGCCTAGTTAAATAAATAAAGATTAAAAATAAATAAAGCACTTCTCTGCAGCTTTTGACATTATGGATCATAATCTGCTGCTGGAAAAAGCGTAAGTGTTATGGCTTTACATCCCCTGCTATATTGTGGATCTAGAGTTACTTGTCTAACAGAACACAGAGGGTGTTCTTTAATGGAATCCTCTCCAACATAATCTAGGAAGAGTCAGGCATTCCCCAGAGCAGCTGTCTAGGCCCCTTACTTTTTCAATCTTTACTCATGACTTGCACTGGTGCTGAGTGAAGCCTGTGTGTCTGTGACTCAACACTACACACATCAGCTACCAGAGCAGGTGAAATCACTGCAACACTTAAGAGCTGCAGTCATTTTCAGACTGGGTGGCAAGAAATAAGTTAGTCCTAAATACATGAATTTCAAAAACTAAAGGCATTGTATTTGGGACATGAAATAAAAACACTAAACCCTGAACCTCAACTAAATCTTGTAATGGATAATGTGGAAATGTAGCAAGTTGAGAATAAACTTCTGAAATGGTAAAAGCATATGGATACAACACTAGCTAAGATGGGGATAGATCTGTCCATAATAAAGCACTGCTCTGCCTTAACGCTATCAACAAGGTAGGTTCTACAGGCCCTTGTTTTGTCGCACCTGGACTACTGTCCAGTCATGTGGTCAGGTGCCACAAAAAAGACTTAGGAAAATTACAATTGGCCCAGAACCGGCCTGCACGGCTCACCCTTAAATGTACACAGAGAGCTACAAGACATACCGCCAGGTCTCTTCACAGTTCCCAAGTCCAGGACAGACTATGGGAGGTGCACAGTACTACAGAGAGCCATGACTTGGCTGCTATTCCACATCAAGTAACTCATGCAAGCAGTAAAGTAAGATTTAAAACCATAAAAACACAATTACATATTCGCTATAGATACACACACGGATGTTGTGTTGTAGATGTGGTGGTAGAGTAGTGGCCTGAGTGGGAACCCTTAATGTTTTGTGAAATCTGTTTAATGAAGGTTAGTTTAATGTATAGAACTGCCTTTATTTTGCCAGACCCCATGAAGAGTAACTGCTGCCTTGACAGCAGCTAATAGGGATCCATAAATACAAAATGTTGGGAAATGAAGGAATATGCCATTTAATCAGATGCCATCTAGTGGCCTTTTTGGGTACATCAGATTACAAATCTCTGGCCCTCTGTGGCTTTGTGTAAAATATGTTTTCAAATAGAATGACAAAGCTGCAAAACTACCCTAAATATAAACCAAGATCGTCAATACCATACAAATGTACTCAATTTTACCATGTCAATAATTGGTTGTATAAAGAATAGGTGAAAATTCCAATGCTGAGTAGACCATCTTCCCCTTTAACCAAGTGGTCTAGCCACCAGAAACTCCTTTACTATATCTTGAAAACAATATTTTTCATTTCAAGTATTCAAGTTCAATTTGACTGTTAATTACCAAAATGACAGTGTTCAGTAACTTAGGGGACCTATTGGGCATTACCAACTGAAATAATGAGTGGAGATTTGCCAGTCAGAGCCAAACTTCCCATCACTAGAGAAATGTGCCATAACAGCTGGCTAACGGTTTTGAGTGACCTCTAGGCTGTCTAATAAACTTGTGATGCACAGAGTAAAGGTCTAAATCAATTGTAGGTAACAATTTCACTCCTACGGAGCTAGAGTTGACAGCTGGGTCCTTTATTGACATGGCACTATTACAAGATACAGTAAAGGACACCCTGTGGTCAGAGGTCACATCCTTTATAAAACTCATGTTGAACTTCTCTTATGACCCTCAGCCACTAGTAGGTCTACAATTAAATATTTCACTGGTATGAAGACGCTCAGTAAAAGAGCAAAGCACCTGAATAGACTGATACAACATCCATTACTACAGGTCAACACTTCAAAAACAGTAACAAACTTACGTGATATTTTTTATTGTTTTACAAGCCTTGCCTCCAAAATACAGTAGTGTTGTCAACAGAAACAATGTCACAGCAGTGTTGCAATTCACCAGTTTAACACTCTCCCATCCTTATAAAAGCAAAGCCAGGAGGATCTATCAGAGAAGCCAGGAGTCCTGGTCTGAGGCATGAGGCCGTAGCCTGGGGATGGAAGTGGTTTAGCTCTGGCCTCCCAGGGTGTGCTTGTCAAACAGGTACTCTGCCATCTTGTTTTTGACAGCATCCATCTTGGTGAGGTTGGTGATGTGGTCTCCCAGCTTCTTAATGGCCTCCACCTGCTCATTCAGGTAATGGGTCTCCAGAAAGTCACACAGCTAAAGAGGGAAAACAGGTCAGACAAAATAATGATTACCGACTATTGTAACAGTAATTACAGTAACACACAAGAGCCTGGTGGTAATGGCATAAGTGTAGATAATGAGGAGTCTATTTTTAACGAGACAAGTCCATTAACAAACACTTCTTTACAATGGCATCCTAATGTGGAACAATAGGTTAACTGCCTTGTTCAGGGGCAGAACACATTTTTACCTTGTCAGCTCTGAGATTCAATCCAGCACCCTTTAAGGCCCAAATCTCTAACCCCTAGACAACCTGCCGCCCCTTATGCATTAGCTGCATTGTGAGCATCTGTGGACTATTGTGTGCGTGTGACGAAGCAGGTAAACAATCCTGTGTCATTAGTTATCAGAGCTACAACAACCTGATCATCTCCTGGGACAGTACCTGTATTCTATGTGATACATACATGTGATGTGTGGTTCCACCATAACTTACATGGGGGTCAACCTTGTCAGAGGCAATCTTGTGCAGGTCCAGCAGGGCCTGGTTCACATTCTTCTCCAGCTGCAGAGCACACTGCATGGCCTCCAGCCCATTGCCCCACTCATCACGTTCTGGCTTCTACACAGGACAGAGTGAACACAGAAGTGTTAAGGACTACTAGCAGATGTTAGGTAAGATAAAGTGAACAGAGTTACACCCCTCACAGTTTCAGTTCAGTGGTTAGAGGCAGTATGTTTAGGACTACAGGTTCTCTAGATCAACTAAACTCTGTAGACACTTTCCTCCATGGAGGAAAAACATCAGTCTACAATCTAAATGTGTTTGATGCTCAGGCGCTCACCTTGATGTCCTGGAGTAAAATGCGTCCACCTCTCTTGTTCTGGAAGGAGAGTAGCTTGTCCGCGTGCTCCCGCTCCTCGTCGCTGTTCTCCTTGAAGAAATGCGCGAAGCCTCGCAGAGCCACATCGTCACGGGAGAAATAGAAAGCCTGGGTGGATAAACAAAACATTGCAGTTAGAAAAAGGAAAAAAACATGACAGCATTCTGTTCTTGTTGTGGCAACTAGGCTTGATGATATAGGGATGAATCAGTCTGTTGTCTACTTGGTAACCTGACTTTTAACCTGTCAATGAGTTGTTACGCGCTCTGACAGAGGTAGGATAGATTCCAACTTCATTTGTATGCTATTTCTAACTGGAGGGTCTTAATAGCCTTGCCAAGTAAAACTCAAATGTACTTCACGGAGTTGAGATTCTTGGCTATTAATTGTCTAGGACAACAGAAAAATCAGTGGAAAAAAAGCCATTTAGGACCAGGCATAATAATACACAGGTAGATCAACAAAACGGTCATCTTGGTAGACTCCTTACCATTGAAGTGTAGGTGTAGGAGGCAAACATCTCCAAGTTGATCATCCGGTTGATGGCAGCTTCGCAATCGTGGTGATAGTTCTGGCGGATCTGAGACTCCATCTTGGCAGATTTTTTATTTTATATCAAAATAAAAAGTACAAAAATAGAGTTTAAACTATATTGCTATTATAGTTCAAGTAAGTGCTATGTCATTAATCCTTAATGTTCTATAATGCGGGACGAAGGCAGAGGAGTTCCGTTCAATCACTGTTGAAGCAAGAACTTCTTCATGCGTCTTCTCAGACTTGTGAACTAGAAGGACCCTTGTTCGCTCTATTTATTGTTCCAAACGGAACGCGTCAGTGAAATCCACCCTCACAGAGCGTAGCCAATCACCTTTAGAATTTCAACAGGAACTAGGCGGGTCATTTAAAGACGAGCCCACTCATACACATGACCTAAAGCAAAGATTATTTATTATATTGACAAGAGAGCCGAGTGACCACTCTATCAATGGAAATACATGTGCTCAACGAATGAAGACAGGCACGATCAGGTGGGACCATTCCAGCCAATGAGAGTGTGTGAACACCACGCAAAAATACTTCATTTTTCTCAAAGTTTCCGGAATACCACATGCATCCACATATATCAGTACATTTGTAAAAGCTTAAACATTACGAAACTTCTATTCGATCATAATCCTCAAGTAATTTGAAAGAAAGTTTTTGGGCAGAGTAAATGCTCTATCCTTGACCCCTTCATCTCAGACTGTTATTATTTTTTTAAACTTTGTTTATTACAAAGTAACATTCTATTGGAAACATCTAAAGCAGTAGTATCAGCCAAAATAAATGCTACAGTGCAGGTCTAACTACAGAAGTTATTGTGGAAAAATGTGTGTTTGTTATATCCTTAGAAGAAAATAGAAAGAATTCTAATATTAGGCTAATTTAGAAATAGTCTACGTCTACGTTTGATTTAGGATGTAAAAGGAATTGAACTTTGAGACGCAGTTCTGTAAACTTCTGTTTCATTCTCTAAGAGCACATGTTTCAATAGCATACCTAGCTTAATTGTTTACCTTTTCCAGAATAGAGCCAAAAGAAAAACTGTATGGTTTATCACACTTTTTAATATCAGCAGTATGAGGTATGGGAATACAGTAGTGGACAGAGAAAGAAAGGCTGGCTTTTGTAGAAATGATATTTGATGATACACCTTTCGGTTTAAATTACATAATGAGGTTGACAAATGGTATGTCAGTTGATTACATTAGCCTAGAAATAACTACACAAAATCAGTAGCTACATACATCTAACCATACATAGGTTATTAAGCTACAACTGTGAAGTGGAAAACTTTTTACAGCTAATGAAAATCAAAGACGACAGTAATAAAGTAACCTTCCTAACAACTTCAGTTCACATGACCTGATCTTCCACAACTGTTGACAGGGTGCTTTCAGGGTGCTGGGTTATTGCTCAATACAGCCATGTAGTTGATACGTCATTGGTATTCATAAGAACTAGAGCTGTGTTTCGAATACTCATACTAACCGCACTAACCGTACTATTTGTGATGGAAGTGGAGTATGTAGTATGGTTATTGGTCATAGTATGGATATAGTTAGTATGCCAAAAGTTCCCGGATGTCATACTAAATTAGCCAAAATACAAAGCATATAAGCAGTGGACATTATTTCTGAGCTTTCAGGGCCCATAATTCAATTCTTCAGAAAACGGGCATGGCCACACAACGTTTTCAGATTTTAAGAAAATGGCGGAAAATAATAATTAAATTAAATTGAATTGTAATTCAATTGTTGCCAGCACCACAGTTACAGTCACCAATGCTCTGGATAACATGAAAACAGCCTAACCAGCTCTGCTAGGGCGAGTAAAATGGTCAGAGTGAGGTAGCCAAAGTTAACCAGTTAGCTTGGGTGCTTGACTGCCGTTATGAGGTCAGAACGCTCGAGTCAACCCAACTCCTCGGCCAGAGAGCAAAACGCTTTGAATTTACGAACGGACAATCTGACAACGCTCTGAATTTAAGAAGGCCCAGAGCGTACTCTGGCACTCCAGATTAAATTTACAGACGCATCCGAAATCGTATGATGTCTAGCTAGTAATTAGTTATGCTAACAAGCTAACAAGAGGTTGCATAGCAACAGCATCAGCTTCCGGTAGACCGCTGAAGCGCTAGTACGCTCAACTAAAAGTTTACAGTTCTTTTACAGTATATTCAAATGTAACCTTTATTTAACTAGGCAAGTCATTTAAGAACAAATTCTTATTTTCAATGACGGCCTACTCCAGCCAAACCAGGACGACACTGGGCCCAATCATACCTCAATTACAGCAGTACTATAGTGACGCCGCTTGCACTGAGATGCAGTGCCTTAGACCGCTGAGCCATTCGGGAGCACTGTGAACTAATAGTATATAGTATGCAGTATGTACTCATTAAGTATGTAGTATACAGCATGTTAGTATGGGTATTCGAACACAGCTGAGGTCTTCTGGGGCAGTTTGCATCAACCTCTCAGAGCAAGAGTGCCGGGTTAGGATCAGTTTTGCCTTTTAGATCACATTGAATAACATTACATTTATGGGGAAGCTCCTCCCCCCAGCTTCCACTGATTTATACAGACCCTGGTCTTTCCTGGCCTAGTATGTAAGGTATTGCCTCTACTCCAATTGTTTTAGAACAGGGCCCCCTTTTTCCTAAAATGTAAGCCAAAACAGGCTCTATCTATCAGTTTGTCATAGCTACTATCTATGTTCATTGTTTGTTGAAAAATTATGAAGCTGCTTCAAATGTGGGTAAGGGTCTTCAACATAGATAATCCTTGAAGTATGTGCCCTGCTTTCTGTTACTTTGATCAACTGTTCTAGGCTGAACCTCACTTTATAGCGTACTGATTTCATTATGAGTGGAAACAAAGTTTTGGAGACAATGAGACGAAGCCTCTTCAGACTGTTGGAAGTGGCAGTAGACTCATGCTTAAACCGGTGTGACAACAAGGGCTGTGACATACTTGGCATTCCTCCTTTTTTTTGCGAAAAGGTACATCAGTTTTTGACTAAATTATGTGTTATGCCTAAAGTATAAGTTTGGGTGAGCATATAACGTGAACGTCTAGCATCCCAAAAGTTGCTTGTAGCTCATCACAGACAACTTCAGCTTTTTTGCTAATTAGCAACTTTGCAACTATTTACTACTTTTTAGCTACTTTGCAACTACTTAGCATGTTAGCTAACCCTTCCCCTAACCCTAACCCTAACCGTAACCCTTTAACCTAACTCATATCCTTATCTTAATCCTAAAGTAACCTAGCCTAACTAACTTTAGCCACCTAGCTAACGTTAGCACCTAGCCACCGAGCTAAAGTTAGCCACAACAAATTGGAATTCGTAACATATCATATGTTTAGCAAATCATAACGTATTATAAAAATTGCAATTCGTAACATATTGTACGAATACCATTAGTTTATTATAATACCCAATTTGATGATGGACATCCACAAATTAATACATACCATACAAACATATCATACTAATTGGATATTCCCGAATATACTTTTACTATGTTACGTCTACTCTTCCAGGTTGTTCTAAGTGACCATATTTTAGCAGAAGAGCAAACAGGATTAAAATGAAATAGTCAATAATTGTCTTAATTTCTCCATGCAAATCTCTTCTGTAATGTTCAACCCAGAGAACCTGTGTTAAGTGTTAAAGTCATGACCGGGTCCATCATGTGACCAGCCGCACTAAGTTATAAACAGTAACTAATACTGTCAATGGTTAACGATTACATAACTATTTCTATTGAAGTTCTGAAGGGTGACACAGTTGTTTTAGTCTGTAATCTTTCCCCCTCACCCTCTCTCCTATTGCTCCCTCCCACTATTTTTAACCAGGGGCGCAACATTGGTTTTAGTTGTGGGGGGACATATTATATATATATATATAATATATATATATATATATATATATTGGATGGTGAATAAACACTACAAAAAAGCCTTCCCGACTACTCGGTGAGATCCGTATGGTCCAAAAGCACACCGTTGC